>NC_142013.1:4831081-5121081 GCF_049901735.1 Notechis scutatus | reverse complement strand
GGTCTAGGGTCTCCCGCTTGAGTAAGGGGGTTGGACTAGAAGACCTCTAAGGTCCCTTCCGGCTCTATTCTTGATGGAAATGGTCTAGGGTTTCCTGCTTGAGTAAGGGGGTTGGACTAGAAGACCTCTAAGGTCCCTTCCGGCTGTATTCTTGATGGAAATGGTCTAGGGTCTCCCGCTTGAGTAAGGGGTTGGACTAGAAGACCTCTAAGGTCCCTTCCGGCTCTATTCTTGATGGAAATAGTCTAGGGTTTCCCGCTTGAGTAAGGGGGTTGGACTAGAAGACCTCTAAGGTCCCTTCCGGCTGTATTCTTGATGGAAATGGTCTAGGGTCTCCTGCTTGAGTAAGGGGTTGGACTAGCAGACCTCTAAGGTCCCTTCCGGCTCTATTCTTGATGGAAATGGTCTAGGGTTTCCCGCTTGAGTAAGGGGGTTGGACTAGCAGACCTCTAAGGTACCTTCCCGCTGCATTCTTGATAGGAAACGGCGGATGGAGTCGGCTTGCTAAGCCCACAATGCCTCCGGCCAGCCAGCTTCGCCTCCTCTTTGCAAGTCAGCGGGGGGAGGCGTGGTGTGGCCGGGAGGGTGGCGCGTTCTTGGCTTCCCGGGAAGTGCGAGTCGGCGGAGCGATCCGGGCCGGAGGAGAGGAGGACGGAGCGGCGGCGGCGGCGGCGGCGGCGGCAGCAGCAGGAGGCGGCGGAGGAGGAGGAGGAGGAGGGAGGATCGCCGGCGGAGAAAGAGCCCGGAGGAGCATGGAGGCGGCGGCGGCGGCGGCGCGCCCGGCCGGCCAGCCGGACCCGAAGCGATGGAGAGCGCCGCTGCTGCTGACCGCTTAGCCTGGCCGGGAAGCCGAGCTCCAGAAGCGGCGCCCACCCACCCACCCCCGTCTTCGGCCCAACTCGGATGCGGCTCCGGGTGGCCGACGACGCCGGAGCCTCGAGCCCCTCCGGCCGCCTCCTCCAGGATGAGCAGCGGCGGCAGCGGCGGCAGCGGCGGCGGCGGGACCGGCCCGGGCGGCAGCAGCGGCGAAGTGGTTTGCTCCGGCTGGCTCCGCAAATCGCCTCCGGAGAAGAAGTTAAGGAGATACGTAAGTCCGCGCGGGGGTCTCTCTTCTCGGCTGGGAATCCGGGCGGCGGGGGGGCGTGAGATCCGGTGGGCGGGAGGGTGCGGGGGTCTTGGGTGGGGACTTCCCAGGGGATCTTTGGCGGGGATCGAGATCAACCAGCGATCGAGGGGAAAGTGGGCGGCGGGCAGGCGGGCGGGGGGGTTGCTTCCCTCTAGATCCGAAGCCCCCTCCCCACTTTTGCCTGGCTTCGGCTCTTCTACCCTGAGCCGGATCCCCGCCGGGGAGCCTGGAAGTCAAGGCCGGGCGGAGGAGGGGAGCTTTCCCTCCCCATCTTCGCTCGGCAGGACCCCGCCCCGACCCTCCGGTCCCCGATGGGCCACCTTCCTCCAGCCGGGCTCCGAGGCCAGGCGGGGCTGGGGGGTCAGGAGAGCAGGTGCATCCCCGATCGTCCCGCCCTTCCCGGGGCGGAGGTGGGGGAGGCTTCCCCTCCTGCTTATACCGCCACCCCACGGCCCCGGCGATCGGGGTTCCTGGGCGGGGAGGCCCCTTTCCGGCGGAGCCAGTTCGCTCCTCCGCTGCCGAGAGGCGCGGGATCCCAAAGCGGCCCCGGGGTTGTTGCTATCCGGGCAGCTGGGCTGGCGAGGCTCCTTCTCCGGTCCAGCTGGGGAAGGAGGGGCGGCGATGCTCCCCCCGTTCCCAGCCCAACCGGAGCGACGCTGGCGCTGCAGGGTGGAGCCGCTGGGGGGAAGGAGAGCGGCGTCGTTCAGATGACCGCCGCCGCCGCCGCGTCCTGGGCGGAGCGGGGCTCTCCCCTTCCCGGGGCGGGGGTGAGCCGGGCGGCTGCTGCTACAGGTGGCGGCGGCGGCGGCGGCGGCGGCGTTGTTTGGGTTGGGGTGCTCGGCTTTGCCTTGCGGCAGCCCGCCCCCTAGAGGCGCCGGTGGGAAACGCGGCCGCTCCTTTCGGGAGACCGGGGTCAGGTTCCCACGATCGCGACCTGCTTCCTAGGATCTCGACCTGGACCGGGTTCCCAGGATCGAAACCTGGATCTGGTTTCCACGATCTCGACCTGGGATCTGGTGTCCACGATCTCGACCTGGTTCCTAGGATCTCGACCTGGACCGGGTTCCCAGGATCGAAACCTGGATCTGGTTTCCACGATCTCGACCTGGGATCTGGTGTCCACGATCGCGACCTGGTTCCTAGGATCTCGACCTGGACCGGGTTCCCAGGATCGCAACCTGGATCGGGTTCCCACGATCTCGACCTGGATCGGGTTCCCACGATCGCGACCTGGTTCCTAGGAGCGCGACTTGGATCGGGTTCCCACGATCGCGACCTGGATCGGGTTCCCACGAGCGCGACCTGGTTCCTAGGATCTCGACCTGGACCGGGTTCCCAGGATCTCGACCTGGACCCTGTTCCCAGGATCGCAACCTGGATCTGGTGTCCACGATCGCGCCTTGGATCGGGTTCCCACGATCTCAACCTGGATCGGGGTCCCAGCACCGCGACTTGCACCGGGTTCCCACGACCGCGCGTGTCTCCTCCGAGGCGCTCCGGGCTGAGCTGAGTTGTAAACGGGGCTGAGCGGAGCTCGCTGCGGCTGCTGCACTTGGCTCGGATTAGCGTGTAGAGCGCAAATCCGGCAAGCGGGGGGTTAGTTAACTGGCTAACCAGGTTCGGCTTGTTGTGCACCTGCGGTGGAGCGAGGCCCTGGGGCGGAACGCGCGTTGGAGTCGCCTCCTGATTGATGATGGCACTTTCGCCTCGCGGGTTGTTGGTTGCCGGCTGAAGTTACTGTTTAACCGCGGAGTTTGCTTGCCTAGAAGGAAAAGCGATCCGGCTTCGGTTGAGAGGGAGTTGGGCTGCGTTTGGCAGGCTCCCGTGCAGGCGGCAAGAGCGCTTAGATTTATATACCGCTTTCCAGGGCTTTCCAGAGTCGCCATCTCCCCCCGCGCAAAAATGTGGGTCCTCATTTTGCCGACCATGGAAGGATGTAAGGTTGAGTCACCCTTGAGCAGGTCAGCAGTGAACTCCTGGCAGTGAAATGAGTTAGCCTGCAATACTGCAGTTTGACCAGTGCTGCCAACTCCCCCTCCCTCCCTCCCTCCCTCCTTCCATCCTTCCTTCCTTCCATCCTTCCATCCTTCCTTCCTTCCATCCTTCCTTGCTTCCTTCCTTCCTCCCTTCCATCCTTCCTTCCATCCTTCCATCCTTCCTTCCTTCCATCCTTCCTTCCTTCCTTCCTTCCTTCATTCCATCTTTCTTTCCTTCCTTCCTTCCTCCCTCCCTCCCTCCCTCCATCCTTCCTTCCATCCTTCCTTCCTTCCTTCCATCCTTCCTTCCTTCCTTCCTTCATTAATTCATTCATTCCTTCCATCCATCCATCCTTCCTTCCTTCCTTCCTCCCTCCCTCCCTCCCTCCATCCATCCTTCCATCCTTCCTTCCATCCTTCCTTCCATCCTTCCTTCCATCCTTCCTTCCTTCCTTCCTCCCTCCCTCCCTCCTTCCATCCTTCCTTCCATCCTTCCTTCCATCCTACCTTCCTTCCTCCCTCCCTCCCTCCCTCCTTCCATCCTTCCTTCCATCCTTCCTTCCATCCTACCTTCCTTCCTTCCTCCCTCCCTCCCTCCCTCCCTCCCTTTGCAATAGCACTTAGACTTATATACTGCTTTACTGTGCTTACCAGCCCTCTCTAAGCGGTTCACAGAGTCACCTTACTTCTTTGGATTTGTGTTTTCTAAACCCGCAGAACTGTATACTACATACTGTCAAGCTACAGTCTGGGTCCTCATTTTACCAACCTCAGAAGGATGGAAGGCTGAGTCAAGCTTTGAGCCTGGTGAGATTTGAACTCCAGACTCTAGGCAGAGTTTGTCTGCAATACTATATTCTAACAACTGCACGATCAGGACTCCTTCCTCCCTCCCTCCCTCCCTCCCTCCCTCCCTCCCTCCCTCCCTCCTTCCTTCCTTCCTTCCTTCCTTCCTTCCTTCCTTCCTTCCTTCCTTCCTTCCTTCCCTTGTTTCTCCTCCAGGCCTGGGATTCTTGGTTTCCTCTCCCTGCCAGCTCTGAACCCCGTTTAGCTTTTCAAGATCCACCAAGGTCCAGACCTAGAACGAAGAAGAAGTTTCGTGAAAGTGAAAACAATTCATCCATGGATCAGTTTGCCTTTAAAAGTTGTGGGTTGCTCCCACACTGGGAAGTTTTTAAGAAGGGACTCGACAACCATTGGTCCGGTGGAATGGTATAGGGTTTCCTGATTGACCAGAGGGTTGGACTAGAAGACCTCTAGGGTCCCTTTCGACTCTGTTATTCTGTATGGAAGGGTTTTGCCTCTCTGGATAGGGGGCTGTGATCAGAACCCCTTTTTGCCTCTCTCCTGATCCCACCTCTGTTGCTGTAACTCAGAGGTCTCCAAACTTGGCAATTTTCAGGCTTGTGGACTTCAACTCCCAGAATTCTCCAGCCATCACAACTATGCTGGCTGGAGAATTCTGGGAGTTGAAGTCCACGAGTCTTAAAGTTGCCAAGTTTGGAGACCCCTGCGTGTAACTCATAAAACGACATCCATAAATTTCCGTAGAAGTTTGCCGTCTGCTCAAAAAAGGAGTGATTTTTTTTTTAAAGTCTCTTTGGAGTTGAGCCCAGAAACAAAACCTTGTGGTTTTTTGGGACAAGAGAGAAGTGATTTCTCATGACGGGGAATGTTTTTTTCTTTTTTTCAAGTTTCCAGTCTAGTCTGTGACGCTGACATTTCCTGGTGGTCTCTGCTCCTTTCTGTTGAGGGGAGTTACCTTCTCTTCCAGCGTGGCATCAACTGTGGAACATTCTCCCAATTCAACTTGTTTTTGTTTGTTTTTTCCAGAGAATGCATGGGTGTTTGGCCAGGAAGAGTAGTCCTCAACTTATAACTATTCACTTAATGACCACTTGAAGTTACAATAGCGCTGAAAAAAAGTAATTTATGATCGTTTTCACACTTAGGAGCATTGCGGAAGCCCAATCATCATGTGATCAAAATTCGGGCATTTGGCAACTGACTCATATTTATGACAGTTGCAGTTTTGGGAGTTAACAGAATAACAGAGTTGGAAGGGACCTTGAAGGTCTTCTAGTCCAACCCCCTTTTCAAGCAGGAGACCCTATACCATTTCAAACAAATGTTTATCTAATCTCTTCTTTGTGGCAGCCCCTTAGATTTTGGAAGACTGCTATCATGTCACCCCTGGTCCTTCTTTTCATTAGACTAGAGACATCCCCAATTTCTGCAACTGTTCTTCGTATAACTTATCCTCCACTCCTCTCTCTTTGTTGCTCTTCTCTGCACTCTTTCCGGAGTCTCAACATCTTTGTTATAATATGGTGAGCAAAACGGGACACAGTATTCCAAGCGTGGTCTTACTAAGGCTTTATAAAATGGGACTAATACTTTACGTGACCTTGATTCTATTCGCTCTGTTGAAGTGCGCCAGCCTAAAAGCTGCCAAGATGGAGAAACAATGCCCTAATGTTAAGAGATAATAAATTCAGAACCAACTTTATGTGAATAACCTTCCCGTGCAGGTCTATTCACACAACCTCCCTCCGAAACTCAGAAGGAACGTGCACAGATTATGCGGTGTAAGTGAGGTATTATGAATCAGCAAACTCTTTGCGATAGTCTGGCCAGATTTTCCTGCCAGGAGTGAAGTGATGGATGTGGCTTGGCCACAAATTAGTCAGAACGCATAGACCTTGGTAACTGTGCGCTCCTAATACCTGGAGAATCCAAATTGGATTCTCAGGGCCTCTACAATATCCCAGCGCCATTGAAAATGATTTTTAAGTCAGAGCAGAGTGGAAGGTTGAAGCGTCTTCCTTGCAGTGAAATGAGGAGATAAGTGTGTTGAAAGGGAGAAGGAAAATATTTTAAATTCTCATTCTGAGAATCTCCTTGAGGAGAAAATATTTATAGCTCGGAGCTGAACTGTAGGGTCCTTGGTGCTCTCTGAGTTGGGTTGTTTTCTTGTAGACATTTCATGACCCAACTAGGTAACAACATCAGTGGTAGAAGAGAGTGGGGTTTGTGGAGAGGAGGAGGAGGAGGAGGAAGACTGTGGGGTCCTAGATGCACTCTGAGCTTGGTTGTTTGTTTGCAGGCATTTCATTACCCAACTAGGTAACATCATCAGTGCTACCCTACTTAGTCCTTAAGGTGCCAGGCCACTAGGTTTTCAATTAAAATAACAATAATTCAACGTACATAAATAAAATTGCATTTACTAAAATTATTATTTTTCTCCAACACAAAACAATATTTGTAGGTCAGGGTTGAATTGTTGGGTTCTTTCTGAGCTTGGTTGTTTTCTTGCAAATGTTTAATTACCCAATTAGGTAATGTTATCAGTGCTAGAAGGGAGCTGGGATGGAGGAGGAGGAGGAGGAGGAGGAGGAGGAGGAGGAGGAGGAGGAGGAGGAGGACAAATGTGGGATCCTCGGTGCTCTTGAGCTTGGGTGTTTTCTTGCAGACCTTTCATTACCCAGCTAGGTAACATCATCAGGGCTATGAGAGAGAGGGGTTTGTGGAAAGGAGGAGGAGGAGGAAGAGGAACAGGAGGAGGAGAACAATTCACTGAACAGCAAGAAAGTTTGTCAAATGAGGCAAAACTCACTGTCTCATTTAACAACAGAAAAGTTGGACTCAATTGTAGTGGTAATTTGAGGAGTATCTATATTTTGATCATTGTCCCAGATTATGTTGATATTGTCCCACATCCTTGCAAAGGCCTGGTTTTACGGTCACCCCAACTTCTATGTTTAGGAATTCCTCAAGGCCATTTCTAAGCCTCAGAAGCGATCTGGCCAATGTAAACAAGGCCCAAAGGATGCCATCTGCTCCTCTTAATTTTTGTTTAAAATTAAGATAATCCTTTAAGCATTTTTTTTAAAAGGCCAATCGGCGAAGGAGTCTGGAAAGGATCAAGTCTGTGGCACCTTCAGGGCCTGAAAAGAGATATTCAGGCACAAAGGAAATTCTGAAATATTATTAAATAGGTCACAGTAGGGTCTTCACATTTGACAGCTTTAAGGCTTGTGGACTTCAACTCCCAGAATTCCTCCTCCAGTCATGTTAGCTCAGGAATTCTTGGAGTTGAAGTCCACAAGTCTTCAAGTTGCCAAGTTTGAAGACCCTTGCAGTAATCAATCGCAAAGACTTGAAAAGAGTCGTTGGTGATCTACTTAATATGAAAACCTGTTTTATCTTGCTTGTAGCTCTGGCAAATCAAGCGGAATCTTTGTCACATTTATCCACTGACACACTTAACTCTTCCCCGGTCTGTTTACATTTTGTTAAGTGTGTCACACCCACGAGGAGCATCTCTCTCAGTATGAGGGAATTCCAAGCTGATTTATGGTTTAGCGCAGAGGTGTCCAAACATGGCAACTTTAAGACTTGTGGACTTCAACTCCCAGAATTCTTCAGCCAGCTATGCTGACTGGAGAATTCTGGGAGTTGAAGTCCACAAGCTATGTTGGCTGGAGAATTCTGGGGGTTGAAGTCTACAAATCTTAAAGTTGCCAAGTTTGGGGACCCCTGGTTTAGCGTTTTTTAAAAAACGGACTTGAAACCAGTTTCACAAGACTGCTTGGTAGTCCTCGCCTAACAACTATTTGTTTAGTGACCGTTCAGGGTTACCATGGCGCTGAAAAAAGGGACTTAGGACCGGTTTTCACACTTGCAGAATGTCCGTATGATCAAAATTCAGACGCGAGGCGACTAGCCTATACAGGCAGCCCTCGACTTAACGACCACAATGGAGCCTACGAATTTCTGTTGTTAAGCGAGACATCCGTGAAGTGAATTTTGCCCCATGCATTCAGTGAATTTGGCGAACTTTCTTGCCGCCGCTGTTAAGTGAATCGCTGCAGTTGGTAACCTGGTTGTTAAGTGAATCCGGCTTCCCCGTTGTCTTTGCTTTGTCAGACGGTCGCAAAAAAGGGGGTCACGTGACCTCCTGGGGACGCTGCAACAGTCATAAGTATGAGTCAGTTGGCCAAGCATCTGAATTTTGATCACACGATCACGGGGAGGCTGCGAAGGTTGTAACTGTGGAAAATTATTCTGACCTAGGCTTCACCAAATCATGAAGTAGACTCCTCGTCTTGACAAAACCCCTGTTATTTAGGCTAATGTGAATTCCTATCATTCACATCCAGCAAAGTCCCGGCAAACAATCTTTCAAGGGTGAATTTACAACCACAGACCCTATCGGTCTTGGAGAGCTGCCAGGCTGATAGCTTCCGAGCGCAAGGCTGTACAAAAAAAGACTTGGCAAGGAGTCTGTGAGAGTCATAAACAAATCTTCTCACTAATTAAACGAACTAATTGTCTCCTGCAAACACCACTCCCCTTTCGCTCCTCTTTATTCCTTATGGGAGGGGCTATTCACCATCCACCTGTGCCTTTACTCCTAATTTGACCCTTGTTCCTTAGCTGTTCCCTTCTTCTGGCAGCTCTGTGCATGTGCACTGGGAACAGGCTCCAGCTGTTCTTCTGCCCCACTGATCTCCGACTCCGAAGGCAGCTGATAACTGTCAGACAGCCCTGGCCCCATCTCTGTCTCCAACGCAGAGCCCTCGGCAGAGTCGTCCCCAGACTCCAGGACTGGCCCATGTTCCTTCCCAACCTCCTCACTCTCTGAGTCTGCCGCCAGCTGTGCTGGCCACTGGCGGGCCATAACAAAAACAGTCATAAGTGACTTTTTTCAATGCGGTTGAAGTCCACACGTCCTCAAGCAGTCAAAGTTGATCAACATGGGCTATTGAATTCTCCAGCGAGCAATTAACCAATGGCATTTGTAAGCAGATGGCCTGTTGGAGCTTATGTGCCGTTTTAAAAACTATGTGAGCTTTGGAGAAGTTTAGATTCTGATGGATTTTGGGGCAGTGTGCAGGCAGTTGTGTAAAATTGCATGAGATTGCAAATGTTTGCAAAGAGGCTCATCCTTCAGATATGTGGATTTCCACACCCAGGATTCCCAGTGGTGAGATTTGACGTCTTCCAAATGCTTGGAGGGATCATGTGGAGAAGGATGGGCTAATGTTATCTCAAGAATGCAAGAAATCCCCTTTTAAAGTTTTAGTTTGGAGTGCCGTTTCTCAAGCTGAAGCAGTGGCTTAGAGCTAGAATAGAATGAAATGGAATAACAATAGCAATAGCACTTAGACTTATATACTGCTTTAACAGTGCTTTACATCCCTCTCTAAGCAGTTTACAAAATCAGCCTATTACCCGCCCAGCAATCTGGATCCTGATTTTTACCAACTTCGGAGGGATGGAAGGTTGAGTCAACTTTGAGCCTGGTGAGATTTGAACTACCAAATTGCAGGCAGCCAGCAGGCAGCAGAAGTAGCCTGCAGTACTCTAGCCACTGTGCCACCAAAGCTCAATGGAATGGAATAGAATTCAAAATAGAAATAGAAATCAATAGAAGAACAGAACAGAATAGAACAGAACAGAACAGAATAGAATTCAAAATAGAATAGAAATAGAAATCAGTAGTAGAACAGAACAGAATAGAAACAAAAATCAATAGAATAATAGAACAGAATAGAATAGAACAATAGAAATAATAGAATAGAATTCAAAACAGAATAGAAATAGAAATCAATAGAATAATAGAATAGAACACAACAGAAACGGAACAGAACAGACTAGAATAATAGAACAGAAATAGAATTAATAGAATAGAACAGAATAGAATTAGATTTTAGACTAGACTAGAACAGAATAGAACAGAACAGAACATAATTTTTTATTGGCCAAGTGTGATTGGACACACAAGGAATTTGTCTCCGGTGCACAAACTCAGTAATCACGATCAATATAACTATGAAAAATGTTCATAAGTCTCATGTTTCAATGCTGTTGTAACTTTGAATGGTCACTCAATGAACTGTTGTAAGTCAAGGACTAGGGTTTCCTTCCTGAGCAGGGGGTTGGACTGGAAGACCTCCAAGGTCCCTTTCAACTCTGTTATTCTGTTAAAACACTCCCTAAATGGCTCTAAACTGAAAGAATATTCCATGTTAGGATTGGTCCGAATCGTATAAAACAGGAGATGAAAAGGAATCCAGTGTGCATCTTTCTGAGCGCAGAAAGTAAATTCTTCACTATTTTATACCCTATTATTTTAATTCCAACTTTACTGCTTTTATCTTTTCTGCGCAAGAGATGTTGTATGTAAATCCAGGATAATCCCCAAATCTGAAGTGTTGTCAGCACTTTTTCCAATTGAAAAATAATTATTCGTTTATTACAGTTCATCTATCATGACGATTTAAATGGGTTTAGTCTGAAAAAGATGCTGATGAACTCTCACATTCTTTCTCCTGGACCAGGAAATCTTTTCATATCAGGTTATTATCGGTCTTTCGTTGATTACTGTTTCTGTTCAAATCTGTCAGAAAGGGTTGTAGGGTCTCCTGCTTGGGTGCAGGGTTGGACTAAATGACCTACAAGGTCCCTTCCAACTCTGTTAATTTGTTCAATGTGGTCTGAGTCATTTTAAATAGAAGGAGGAGGAGGAGGAGGAGGAGGAGGAGGAGGAGAAAAAGGAGGAGGAAGAAGAAGAGGAGGAAGAAGGAGAAGAAGAAGAGGAGGAGGAGGAATGAGGAGGAGGAGGAATGAGGAGGAGGAGGAGGAGGAGAAAAAGGAGGAGGAAGAAGGAGAGGAGGAAGAAGGAGAAGAAGAGGAGGAGGAGGAGGAAGAAGAGGAGGAGGAAGAAGAAGGAGAAAAAGAAAGAAAGAATGAAAGAAAGGAAAGAAAGAAAGAAAGAAAATATTTTATAGCACCTCCCTTCCCTGGTTACCTTTCCCTGGGTGTTGAAATAGCTTGACCGACTGTTGTATAAATATTTTGCCAAAGGTGCATTTATAGGAGGGGACGAGCCTTTCTTTTGGCGTCCACCCAAAATTAAAAGTGTCAGATGTTTGCATGAGTGGGATTTCTCGAATAAACAGCACCCACGGCTGAATCTGTTTTTCTACTTTACAATCCAAAAGAGACACTCGGTCGGGCGTTGAGACCACAATATTTAAATTTCCCTGACGATATATTTTTTTCCCCCTGCTCAACTTAGCAGCTTAACGTAGTAGTAGCCCGTTTGCAGAAACCATTAGTAAATATTTTGCCTGAAGACACGAAGGAGGAGTAACATTTGTCCTCACTTGTGCAGGTCACAACCTCTGGAGTGGGTTGTGTGTATTTGTATTTTATGGATGGATCGGATTTTCATCCAGCCGTTACTACTTTAAAAGTAAGTCAAGATGGCAAATATAACAGGTAGTCCTCGACTTACAACAGTTCTTTAGTGACCATTCTCAGTTACAATGGGATGGGAAAGAGTGACTTATGACCAGTGGTGGGCGGCAAATTTTTTAACAACCGGTTCTCTGGGTAGGCATGGCAAGTTGGTCATATGACTGGGTGGGTGATGTCACTCATCACACCCAGCATCACCTCCCGGCCACTCACCTCAAAGGCACAGGTGGGATTCAGCCAGTTGGGGCTAATCCCACCCACCACTGCCTGGCCCCGCCCCACCCCACCCGGTTTTTGGCCTGGTTTTTGGTCTGTTTTTGGGCCGTTTTCAGGCCTTTCAGAGGCCATTTTGGGACCATTTTCAGGCCGGTTTTTGGGCCATTTTCAGGCCATTTTGGGGTGTTTTCAGGATGTTTTTGGCTCATTTCAGGCCGGTTTTCAGGCCATTCTTCGGGCCGTTTTCAGGTTGGTTTTTGGGCCATTTTCAGGCCATTCTGGGCCCATTTTCAGGCCATTTTGGGGGCATTTTTGAGCCATTTTATTCAGGCCATTTTTGGCTGCTTTCAGGCTGTTTTTCGGGCCATTTTCAGGCTGTTGTTCAGGCCGTTTTTCAGGATGTTTTTCAGGATGTTTTCAGGCCATTTTGGGGCAGATTTCAGGCCATTTGGGGGCCATTTTCAGGCAGTTTTTTGGGGCAGTTTTCAGGTTGTTTTGGGGGGCATTTTCAGAGCATTTTGGGGGCATCTTTGGGCCATTTTCAGGCCATTTTTGGGCCGTTTTCAGGATGTTTTTTGGGCCATTTGGGGGGCATTTTCAGGCCATTTTATTCAGGCCATTTTTTGGCCATTTTCAGGCTGTTTTTGGGGCTGTTTTCAGGCCATTTTGAGGGCAGTTTTGAGGCCATTTGGGGGGCGTTTTCAGGCAGTCTTTCAGGAAGTTTTCAGGTTGTTGTTTTTTTGGACCATTTTTGGCCTGGAAAATGGCCAAAAACAGCCCAAGAAACAGCCCCGAATGGCCTGAAAACAGCCCAAAAAACTGCCTGAAAAATGGCCTGAAAATTAATTTCATGGAATCCCAGACTTTCACTGAATTCTGGGAGTTGAAATCCCCACATCTTCAAGCCGCCAAGTTTGAGAAACGCTGTCCTAGTATTACGTCCTATTTTAGCAGCTACCTGCAGTGAATTTCACTGAATTACAAAGTCCATCCAATTTTATATGTGCTCTGGTCCCACGTGCATTTTTTTAAAAAGCCGCTGTCGATCATGGCTCTCAGAGTAAAGTCAAAGCATTTCTCCAGCTTGGAAGCTGTTAATAACAACATGGTGCGGCTGACAAGGGGGAAGGCATCCATTCCAGATGTTGTACCAGATGCAAAGTTTAGGGCCTCCGCTGCAAGCAATAGGTCTCTTGAGTGGGAGGATCCAGAGGGGCGGGGGGAATAGAGGATATAATGCAGCTGTTAACCCTGACATCGCATCCTGTTAACCTGTGAAACAAGGCGCATCTTGGTTTTTTAATATCAATCTGAACCAGTGGTGGGATTCAATTTTTTTTACTACCAGTTCTGTAGGCGTGGCTTGGTGGGTGTGGCAAGAGAAGGATACTGCAAAATATCCATTCCCTCCCCACCGCACTTACCTTAAGAAGAGACTGGACAGCCACTTGTCTGAAATGGTATAGGGCAGTAGTGGCTAACCTTTTTGCATTCGCGTGCCAGCACCCAGAAGGCAATGAACGCGCCCGCATCATCCCCTATGCATGCGTACGCAATCCCCACCCGCCACCCACCCCCACTGCCCCCTTACCTGCACTGAGCCTCACCGCTGATTTTTGACCAGTTTGAGGCCTTTTTTGGCCTTCCAAGGCTTGAGGAAGGCTTCTGCAGGCTTCTACAAGCTTTGTAGGCTGAAATCTAGCCCCGTTTCATCACTTCCTGTTTTTCCAAAAATACTGGAAGTGACGAAACGGGGATAGTTTTCGGCCTACAAAGCTTGCAGAAGCCTGCAGAATTAGAATAGAATAGAATAGAATAGAATAGAATAGAATAGAATAGAATAGAATAGAATAGAATAGAATAATTTATTGGCCAAGCCTTCCTCAAGCCTTTGGGAAGTCGAAAATCAGCTGTGAGGTGCACACATGCACAGTGAGGTTAGCCTGCAGCTCGCGTGGCGGCACAAATGGCTCTGCGTGCCACCTGTGACACGCATCCATAGGTTCGCCATCACGGGTTTAGAGCAGGGGGCTGGACTAGAAGACCTTCAAGGTCCCTTCCAGCTGTATTCTGAATGAAAGAACCTGCTTTCCAGCTCCGTTCTCCTGTGCAGGGCAACCAAAGAAGACCCAGCCAATCAGCTGGGACTCGGGAGGCGGAGAATAGATGAGGGCAGGGCCAATCAGAGGTGGTATTTGCCGGTTCTCTGAACTACTCAAAATTTCCGCTACAGGTTCTCCAGAACTGGTCAGAACCTGCTGAATACCACTTCTGATCCAAACCATTGGAAGTTCAAATTTGATGCTCCATGCGCTAGACAGAAGAATGAAGGAGGAACTGGAGCAGAGAGAAGCTGAAAAAAAAACACCATGGCATAATGAAACAGAGGATGCCAAACAAACCATGGTGTTTTTTTTCCCCCTGCTGACTTCCTGCCATTGGGATGCATAATACAAAGTCGCTGCCAAGAAGCAGTTCAGAAACATGTTTTGGGGAGAAAAAATAAAAGCAGGAATGTAGGAAAATGTCAGCTTCGCCTCTCATTCTAACCATATCTCCTGGTGTAAGATAATTTTTGGAGTTTTTAATTCTTTTTAAAACTTGCGTTTAAAAGTTGCAATTCCTGCGGGAAGGGGAACTTTAGGAATTGGGTTTTTTTTAAATCCACAGGATATATTTTTTGGGGGGGGGGATATAAACCCCAAGAATGAGATGCCACTGACTGCTGGGGGTGAAAAAAACCAAGACCTTATAAATTAAGTGTTACGATACAATAGATATTTTTTAAAAACAAAATTAAAAATATTTTATTGATTACATCATTAAAACATTGGACACGGTGCAGTCGTTCTGACATTCATTTTTGCCATACATACTGAAGTACTGTATATGATACATATCTTATATACATTTATACCAGAGGTCTCCAAACTTGGCAGCTTTAAGACTTGTGGACTTCAACTCCCAGAATTCCTGAGCGAACATGACTGGAAGAGGAATTCTGGGAGTTGTAGTCCACAAGTCTTAAAGCTGCCAAGTTTGGGGATCCCTGATTTATACATTTATACACTTAAATTATATCCATTGTATTATCCATCATATTCCATTGTAATTATTTACATAATCTGAGTTATCCATTCTACAAATCGTAATAGTTTTTTATTCTCCTTTCTGTTCCCACCGTTGGTAAAATTTATTCTATACCTTATGATATTCTGTCTAATCTTTATTTTTCAATTCCAGAGTCAGTCTATCCATGTCAGTACACGTCAGCGTTTTCTTTTATCGCCTCACCTTCATCGGGGATTTCTCTATTTTTCCATTGTTGAGCAAAAACCATTCTTGCTGCTGTGATAATATGTACGATTAAATAGGTCACCTCTTTACAGGGATGGGATTCTACCGGTTCGGCCCGGTTCATGCGAACCGGTAGTAAAAAAAAACAGCTACTGGTTCAATCAAACCAGTTTTTTTCCTCCTGACAATCAGCTGTTTTGATGATCAGCTGTGTTGGAATCCCCTTCCAAAAAGCAGTTTATGGGGGTGGGTGGGATGCAAATATTTTTACTACTGGTTCTGTGGGTGTGGCTAGGTGGGCGTAGCTAGGTGGAATGGCCATGTGACTGGGTGGGCGTGGCTCTTTTTTTTGGCGCAACACCCCCCCTGTTGCTCCATTTTTTTGCCTTCCTGGGCCTAAGGAAAGCCTTCTGGGAGCAAAAACGCCCCCCCCACCTAACCAAGCCCCACCTAGCCACCTAACCAAGCCCCACCTAGCCACGCCCACAGCACCAGTAGTAAAAATATTTGCATCCCACCCCTGCCTCTTTACTGTGTCTCTCTTTCATAATTCCTAGTAAAAATAATTCTGTTTTGTATTCTATTTTCTGCCCAGTCACCTCCTCTAACCACGTCTGGATCCTATGCCAAAACTCCTGTGTTTTTTTTTCTTTTACAAGACCACCACATAGGATAGGTATTTTTGATGTCCACAAATGCCAGCAGTGTCTACCCTGGCGTACAGTTAATTACGTGCAATTAAAATTCAGTGAAATGGAGCAAATCGTATCTTTGGGAAAAGGGGTAGCTTTTAATCAGGAAAGGAATAAAATTCAAATTGCCCCCCTGTTGCCATTACTGTCACTTTTCAACGTGGAAACATATTGTCTGTCCTTTAGCCAAAAGAGTTTTAAAAAGTCCCTGGACAAACCACAGGAAGTCCTGAATTTACAACCTTTAGATTAGATTAGATTAGATTAGATTAGATTAGATTAGATTAGATTAGATTAGATTAGATTAGATTAACAGAGTTGGAAGGGAACTTGGAGGTCATCTAGTCCAACCCCCCACCCAAGCAGGATACCCTACACCCTTTCTGACAATTTAGTGATAATTCAAAGTTACAGCAACACTGACGTATGACCGTTTTTCATACTTATGACCGTTGTGGCCTCCCCACAGTCACACAATCAAAAATTGGACCCTTGGCAACTGACTCATATTTATGACGGTTGCAAGATCCTGGGGGGGGGAGGGTCATGCGACCAACTGTTGCAGGCTCCTGATGAGCAGAGTCAACGGGGACGCCGGATCCATTGAATGACCGTGTTGCTACTATTCTGACCTAAGCTTCCTTAGAATAGAATAGAATTCTTTATTGGCCAAGTGTGATTGGACGCACATGTCTTTGGTGCAAATGCTCTCGGTCTACATAAAAGAAAAGATACATCTGTCAAGAGTCAAGAATCATCAGGTTCAACACTTAATAATAGTCATGAGGGTACGATAAGCAATCAAATCCTACTAGGAAACAGTCAGTATAGATCGTAAGGATACAAGCGACAAAGTTACAGTCATACAGTCACAAGTGGGAGGGGATAGGCCATAAGGAGTGATGAGAAGATTAATAGTAATAGTAGTGCAGACTTTGTAAATAGTTGGACAGTGTTGAGGGAATTATTTGTTTAGCAGAGTGATGGGAAAAACTCTCCTTGTGTCTAGTTGTTCTGGTGTGCAGTGCTCTACAGCATCGTTTTGAGGGAAGGAGTTGAAACAGTTGATGTCCGGGATGTGAGGGGTCTGTAAATATTTTCACAGCCCTCTTTTTGACTCATGCAGTACACAGGTCCTCCATGGAAAGCAGGTGGGTAGTAATTGTTTTTTCTGCAGTCCTAATTATCTTCTGAAGTCTGTGTCTGTCCTGTTGGGTTGCAGAACCGAACCAGACAGTGATAGAGGTGCAGATGACAGACTCCATCATTCCTCTGTAGAACTGGATCAGCAGCTCCTTGGGCAGTTTGAGCTTCCTGAGTTGGTGCAAAAAGAACATTCTTTGTTGTGCTTTTTTGATGATGTTTTTGATGTTACATTTATTGCTATTTGCAGTATCTTGTCATTTTACAATGGTTTTGCCAAATATATATATATATGTTTACTTCCAGTTACTTCCGAAATAAAACGGTTTTCCGAACACAAAATTTACTTCCGGTTTCTTGAAGGAAAAAAACAAAACCCGCTCCATGTAGCAATCAATGGGCTTGCTTCATGACCACAGCCTTCACTTGATGCCTGTGGCATTCGCTTAATGACTGCCACAAAAGCAACCCCTGGTCCCGTCATGAGATGGCCTGCTTCATGAATATCACGGCTTGCAGATGTCATGGGCTGGCTCAATTACAGTCATAACACGAGGACTGCCCAACATGTATGTCACCCTGATGGGGAAAAAAGATCCAAGACTTAGATGGACAGAGGAAACAACTTTGTCAGGATTCCGGCAGTTACTCCAATTAAATCATAGTCTCGAGCCAAGCTTCCAAAACTTCAGTTACCTAGTTCAGGGGGTCGCCAACCTTTTGGACCTCAGGGACCACCAAACTCATAATTTTAAATCCCACGGACCAGAGACCCTGGGAAAATCCCCCCAAAAAGGTCTGCAGGATAATTCCCCACCCCGTTTTCCTACCGATTAATCATTCCTTATTTGGGATCGCAGGATAATGTCTCAAACTCCGTTCTCAAGGGGAGAGAGAGAGAGAGACTTTTGGCTTCATGCAAGGAAATCAGCAGAAGCAGCAGAAGTCTTTCTTTCTTTCCCCCAAACTCTGCCAGAAATGAGTCTTTGTGAGACTTGTCACGCCGGTGCAGCCTCTTGGAGCAGGAGGCCTTGCAGGGTCCCAAAGACTCATTTCTGCTGGAGTTTGGGGGAGAGAAAGAGAGACTTTTGCTGCTTTCCTTGCGTGCAGCCAAAAGCAGAAGCGGAAAGAAGCAGCCCAGTGGCCAGGCGAGGCATGTGGGGTGAGTGGGACAAGTTCCCCTCCTCTGCCCTTTCACCCTCCTCTCACTACCTCATGTTGTTTATAATGCAAGCGAGGCAAGCCTTGTGTTCCCACAGGCCATGTGGGCGGCACAGCCTTTTGTTCCCGCGCAGCCTGGATTAATTGCTTTGGGGGTGACATTTCTCTGCGGACCACCAAAATGTTCTCGTGGACCATCAGCGGTCCCCGGCCCACTGGTTGTCGACCACTGACCTAGTTACTATCTTTGAAAAACTATTTATGGAATGCACTTTTGCTTTCCAAGCTGCCGCACTGCTCTTTCAAACCCCTTTCCCCCCCCTCCCTTTCTGTTGGCAGCTCTAAAAAGACCATGGGAATATTTTCTGATCTGCTCCGTTGTGTCATGAGGACTTCAATTGCCGTTGCCGTGAGTCCTCATCTTACGACCACAATTGAGCCCAACATTTCCGTTGCTAAGCGAGACAATTGTTAAGTGGGTTTTGCTCCATTTCATGACCTTTCTTTTTTCAGGAGGCCACTGGACTCTCTCGTTTTTTTTTCTTTTGAAGACGTTTCGCTTCTCATCCTAGAAGCTTCTTCCGCTCGGAGAGGACAGTGGGGGAATGGAATAATCAGGGAGCTGAAGAAGCTCCTTGGATGAGAAGCGAAACATCTTCAAAAGAAAGAACAAGAAAGTCCAGTTGCCTACAAAGTGGCCTCAACGACCCTCTAAAAGGTTGCAAATGACCAGCTGTCTGCAAAGAATATAAATCCTTCCATTCCTCACTATCCTGTCAGAGCTGAAGAAGCTCCTTGGATGAGAAGCGAAATGTCTTCAAAAGAAAGAACAAGAAAGTCCAGTTGCCTCCAGAAAAAGCTCCTTTGGGACAATCACAACCTGGATGACAGAGAATCTCTACAATTTGGGATCAACACCCTCTGAATAGTGTGGGAGTAGGAATGGATTTCCAGAGGGGAAAATTGCAAACTACAGGAACCATTTTGCACCACTCAGGTGACTCTGAGGACACGGATAAACCCCCAAGTGGCCTCAACAACACTCTAAAACAGTGATGGCTAACCTTTTCAGCTTGGTGTGTCAAAAATCGGGAAAAAGTGTAGCCTTCCTCGGGTCGTGTGTCACTTCAAGAAATATCAATAATTTGGCTTATGACGGACTGGGCTGGGGTGATCACACAGGGCTGTGAAACTCGTCTCCCTGGTCTCAGGGCGGCAGGTGCAGGACGTGGGGATCGGAAGGCCACCTTACAGGGCTGTGAACCTCATGGATCTCCTTTCCTCCTGTAGCGTTCCTGAGGTAATGAACTGACAAACCTCAGTTTATGGCGGTTAAAACTGGTTCTCTGCTGCAAAGATCTCGCGGCAGCGGTGACTCCACGCCTCCACGCAACAAGCGGGGAGCAGGGATTGGAGCAGAGCACAGGCAGCCTCTAAATGTGCAGGTTTTCCCCACACCAATAGGCGTGTCAGTCAAAGTGCCTCAGCGTGTCACGAGTGACACGCGTGTCATAGGTTAGCCATCACTGCTCTAAAAGGATGCAAATGACCAGCCGTCTGCAAGGAGAATAAATCCTTCCCTTCCTCACCATCCAGAGCTGAAGAAGCTTCTTGGATGAGAAGCGAAACGTCCTCAAAAGAAAAGAAAAAAAAACAGAAAGTCCAGTTGCCCCTTGAAAAAAAAGCACCTTTGAGAACGTACCTGTTCTCGTCCTTAAATTTATCTGCAAAGGCAGATAAATCATCCCTGGGTGGCGCTGAGTGTGACCCGCCCTAAATGCCTTCGCAGCTAGAAATGAAGCTGCGTTTTCCCAAGGATAAACAGCTGCTCAGGGAAGGCGACGGGGTGACACACAGCCGGGTGATTATCGCACGGAACTGAACATCGCTCCCAACTGAGCACTGGGTGCATCCGCCAAGCGTTTCCTAATGAGCCTTGGCGCATCCAAGAACGAGGGGTTTTCACGCAGCTAAGTGGCACTTTTGGCTGCACTTGGAAATTCAAATTTTTTTTTTTTACCTTGGCTTGTTGTTAGGAAGCTGGTTTGGCTGCCGAAGGTGCAATTGGGTTGCGAAATCCTATTTCGTCGCCTTGTTTTTAATTTTTAATTTTTTTGAAGGACGGGAAAACGATGGGGAAAAAAAACAAAACAGGAAAGCAATAGCCATTGCACTTATAGGCCTAGACTTACAACAGTTCGTTTAGTGACTGCTTGAAGTTACAACGGAGCCAGAAAAAGGGACTTACGGACTGTTTTTTTACAGTTACGACCTTTGCAGGTCGCAGGAGTGCAGTTCTGACGCTTGGCAACTGACTCATATTTATGACGGTTGCTGTGTCCCAAGTTCATGGGGATCGCCTTTAGCGACCTTCTGAGAAGCTGGAAACCAGTTTCACGTAACCTATTGACTAGCTTATCAACTGCAGTGATTCCCTGAATGACTGTGGCAAGAAAGGTCGCAAAACGAGGCAAAATGCATTTAACAAACATCTCACTTAACAACCGAAATGTTGGGCTCTACCGTGGTCATAAGTGGAGGATTATCTGTATACCGCTTCACAGGACTTTTTACAGCCCTCTCTAAGCAGTTTACAGAGTCAGCCTATGGCTCCCAACAATCTGGGTCCTCATTTTACCGACCTCGGAAGGATGGGAGTTTGAGTCAACCTTGAGCTGGTCAGGATTGAACTCCTGGCAGTGAGCAGAATTAGCCTGCAATGCAGCATTGTAACTACTGTGTCACTATGACAGGAAGGAAGGGAGGCGGGGAGGGAGGGAGGGAGGGGAAGGAGGGAGGAAGGGAGGAAAGAAAGAAAAAAGAAAGACGGGAGGAAGAGAAAGAGGGAGGGAGGGAGGAAGATGGAAGGAAGGAAGAAAATAAATAGCAATAGCGTTTAGACTTATATACCACTTCACAGTGCTTTCCAGCCCTCTCTGACCCGTTTACGGAGTCAACATTATTGCCCCCCAACAATCTGGGTCCTCGTTTTATCAACCTCGGAAGGATGGAAGGCTGAGTCAACCTTGAGTTGGTCAGGATCGAACTGCTGACTGTCGGCAGAAAATAATAATTAAACATGTGGAAAAGAGAAAAGAAGAATGTAAGAAAGATAGCGAAAGAATGACTTCTTTCTATGGCACAGATACAGGGAGTCCTTGTCTTATGAGGTTGCTTAGCAGCCATTCGAAGTTACAACCGATCCTGAAAGGAAACTTACAGTCCCAATTTCAATGTTCCAATGTCTCTATCCTTCTATCCGTGGTTACATGACTGTAATTTGGGCACCGGCTGGGCAACCACCTTGCATTTATGACCGGTTGCAATGCCCGCAGGCGTATGACTCAATTCACAATGTTTTTGCTGGAAACTGATTTTAAGCGTACTAAAAAGGAGAATATTTGCAGCTCAGGGTTGACATGAAGGGTCCTTGGTGCTCTCTGAGCTTGTCTGTTTTGTTGCAGACGTTTCATTACCCAACTAGGGTACATCATCAGTGCTTGAAGGGAGTGGGGTTTGTGGAGAGAGGGGAGGAGGAGGAGGAGGAGGAGGAGGAGGAGGAGGAGGAGGAGGAGGAGGAGGAGGAGGAGAACAATAATGACTATGGGGTCCTTGGTGTTCTCTGAACTTATTTGTTTCCTTGCAGGCATTTCATTACCCAACTAGGGAACATCATCAGTGCTAGAAGGGAGTGGGGTTTGTGGAGAGGGGGGGGGGAGAGGAGGAGGAGGATGATTATGGGGTCCTTAGGGCAACTCACTTAGCAACTGCCTTCTCTGGCTCCAATTGTGGTCCTAAGTCGAGGTCTATCCATGGATAATTCACCCACCCCCCTTCCCAGCAGCGTTTTGCAAAGAATCACACTCAGCAGAAAATTATCTTTCTCTCCTCCTCCTGCATTTCACGTCTTGTCCTTTCTCCTTCTCACTCCACCGAGCAGGCGTGAAAATGGCTTTCTCATTGGGAGTAACAAGTCATAATTTGCCAGAAGGGGGGAAGCGGATGATAGCTTGTCAGCCTGATGCAGATGACCCAGAAGGGCGTGGGCAATCATGTGGAATTCTTGTCCACGCTGCAACATGATTCTCCGTGGCCGCCATGGCCGCTGGTAGAAAGAAACCATCAAATTATCCAAGGGTCAGAATCCTGCAGCGAGAAAGAAACTTGATTTGCGAGGCAAAAAATGGCCATTCCCGAGACGCTTGGTGGCCCTGAATGCATGCAGGCATGCATGCATGCATGCAGGCATGCATGCATACATACATACATACATACATACATACATACATATATATATATATATATATATATATATATATATATATATATATATATACACATACATACATACATACTTAAGTTTTCGGTGGTACTTATGTATGCATTCAGCTTTGTTGGGTTTCACGTCATAGTGGTGCTTTAAAGTTGTAGCAAGCAGCAGATCTCATCTGCCATCATCAGGCTAACGCTATACAGAAGCCTGATGATGGCAGATGAGATTCTGCTGAAACGTTGCTACAACTTTAAAAGCACCACTACTATGACGTGGGAAAATACCCGAACAAAGCTGAATGCCATATATATATATACACACACATATATACATATACATATATACATACATACATACATACATACATACACACACACACACACACACACACATATATTTGGAGGTCATCTAGTCCAGGGGGTCACCAACCTTTTGGACCTCAGGAACCACCAAACTCATAATTTTAAATCCTGGGGACCACTAATATGAATTTTGACTGATGGTGGATTGCTGACATTGGTGGGAGAAAGAGAGAGAGAGAGAGAAACCTGATCTAACCGTTCTCTCTCTCTCTCTCACACACACACACACACACAAACTCACAGAGGCAGGGGTGGGATTCGAATTTCTTAACAACTGGTTCTGTGGGCGTGGCCTAATTTGTGGGTGTAGCTTGCTAGTCATGTGACTGGCTGGTCATGGCTTGCATGTAAATATTATAAATATTTATGTATATATTGAATTTTTTATAAAAAAGAGCAACTTTTACCCAAAATCAGGCAAAGCAAGCAGGCAGTTGAGATGCTCACAGAATCACAGATTCACTCAGAGATCTACCTTTCTGCCATCGGCTACCTGAGTCTGCACAGAATAATAGAAGCTTCAGTCCTAAGGAAGGTTCAGCTCTGCTTAAAAGCAGAGCCGAAGATCTAAAGACTAGCTATAAAGCAAGACATCCAACGATTTCCTGCTTTCTAGCTAATCTAAATCTCCCGGCACAGCAGAACAGACGATGGTCGGGAAAAAACAAAAGGAAAAATAGCAACTTAGCAGGGAAGCTTGCCAGGTAAGGAGTGAGAGGGCAGGGAGGGTTCCTGTGGGCCATGTGGGCAGCGCAGCCTTGTGTTTCTGCACAGCCTGGATTAATTGCTTTGGGGGGTGCTCTGGGGGGTGACATTTCTCTGTGGACCACCAAAATTTTCTTGCAGACCACCAGTGATCTTCGGCCCACTGGTTGGCGACCACTGTTCTAGTCTATCTCCCTACTCAGGCGAATTAGCCATTTTAGACAAATGGCTGTCCAATCTCTTCTTTAAAACCTCCAGTGTTGGAGCATTCAAACTTCTGATAGCAAGTCATTCCACAAATGTATTGTTCTCACTGTCAGGAAATTCCTCCTTAGTTCCAGGTTGTTCCTCTCCTGGATTAGTTTCCATTCATTGTTTGTTGTCCTGCCTTCTGGTGCTTTGGAAAATAGTTTGACCCCCTCTTCTTTTGTGGCAGCCACTTAGATTTTGTCATGTCACCCCTGGTCCTTTTTTTCATTAAACTAGACATCCCCAATTCCTGAGACCCTCCTTCCTATGTTCTTATCCTCCAGTCCCTTAATCACCTTTGTTGCTCTTTCCGGAATCTCAAAATATCACCTCGAAAAGGACACACGTATTGTTTGCAATCCTCTGCCTAAGATGCAACAGCCTTCATTTTACCTTTTAATATATTTATTCTTCTGCCACTGAGGGAGAGGCTCTTCCCGCACCAGGAAATTTTCACTCTGCGCTCAAATCAATAAAGGCATTTGGGCCGGCTGTTTGGGAAGAAGAGCTAAGTGACGGTGTTAATTTGCCTCCTGAATTTGTTCAGTGTGCATCTGTCAAGTTTGACTCCCAGGACTGTTCCAGAGATTGCTACCACCTTGCAATCTTTGAAGAAGAGAGAAGGAATTAAGGAGAGGGGGAATATTCAGGTTCGCCCTGTTCTGTACAATGTCATAAAATAGAGCAGTGCTATCAAAGCCCTAGATAAATAGAGCAATGCTTTTTACCTTAGCTAGCTATCAGCACAGGTGTATTGATACCTCAATTTAACAATCAAGAATGGATCTTGAGAGACTTGAACCCTGGGCCCTATCTAACAAAAGGAAATTCAAAGTAGAGGAAAGTAAAGTCCTACACTTAGGCGAGAAAAACCAAAAGGACACATATAGACTGGGTGAAACCAGGCTCAATAGTAGGAACTGTGAGAGGGATCTTGGAGTCTTAGTGGACAACCAGCTAAATAGGAGCCAGCCAGGTGCAGCGGCAGCCAAAAAAGCCAACGCAATCCTAAATTGCATTCACAGAGGGATACAATCAACATCAAGGGAGGTACTAATACCACTCTATAAAGCCTTAGTAAGACCACAGCGAGAGTACTGCATCCAGTTTTGGTCACCACACTATCATAAAGAGGTTGAGACTCTAGAAAAAGTACAGAGAAGAGCAACCAGGATGATCAGGGGACTGGACGCTAAAATATACGATGAACGGTTGCAGGAACTGGATACGGCTAGTCTAGTGAAGAGAAGGACCAGGGGAAACAGGATAGCAGTCTCCCAGTATTTGAGGGGCTGCCACAGAAAAAGGAGGGAGTCAAGCTATTTTCCAAATCTCCTGAAGGCCAGACAAGGAATAATGGATGAAAACTGATCAAGGAGAGATTCAACCTGGAAATAAGGAGACATTTTCTGACAGGGAGAACAATCAACCAAAGGAACAGAAGTTGTGGGAGCATCATCGCTGGAGGCTTTCAAGAAGAGACTGGACTGCCCTCTGTCAAGAGATGGCGTAGGATCTCCTGCTTGGGCGGGGGGTTGGACTAGATGACCTGCAAGGTCCTTTCCAACTCTGATTATTTGTTAAACTGTTCGTTTTGTGACTGCACAAAGCTACAGCAGTTATCACTTTGCTCGCCACATTTATTAAGTGAATCACTGAAGTTGTCCAATCAGTAACACGGTTGTTAAGCAAGATGAGTTACCCCCATGGACTTCCCTTGGCAGAGGGTTGCAAAAAGGGATCTCCTGACACCCTGGGACTCACGTCATAAAGGTGAGTCAATGGTCAAGCATCCAAATGCCAGTCACATGACCTTGGGGATGCCTGCCATGGTCATAAGTGTGAAAAATGGTTGACTCAGCCTTCCATCTTTCCAAGGTTGGTAAAATGAGGACCCAGATTGTTGGGGGCGATAGGCTGACTCTGTAAACCACTTAGAGGAGTCTATAAAAGCACTGTGAAGCGGTATATAAGTCTGAGTGATATTGGGAGGGAAGGAAGGAAGGAAGGAAGGAAGGAAGGAAGGAAGGAAGGAAGGAAGGAGCTGTGATGGTGCAGTGGTCAGAATGTAGTATTGCAGGCTAACTCTGCCCACTGTCAGCAGTTCGGTCCTGACCAGCTGAAGGTTGACTCAGCCTTCCATCCTTCCGAGGTGGGTAAAATGAGGATCCAGATTGTTGGGGGGCAAGAGGCTGACTCTGTAAACCGTTTAGATAGGGCTGGAAAGCACTGTGAAGCGGTCTATAAGTCTAAGTGCTATTGCTATTGCTACAAACAAGGTAGCGAAAGTATCCAACACACCTTCCTGCTCCTATTTCCCCCCGAAACAACAACCCTGTGAGGTGGGCTGGGCCGAGGACTCTAGAATCAGGCCTGAGATATGACCAAATGGGCTCAAAGTCGTCTCAAAGTCCCTCTTTCAATATTCACCTCTTAGCAGCAATAGGAATGATCTCTCCTATTCTTTTCCGGAGCTATAAATATCATTTCCTGCGATGAGTAAAAAAACATAATTTGCAGTGTTTCTTGCAAGGCCCTTGGATTTTTTTTTCCCTTTTCCCCAGAGCGTCTTTCCTGCGTGTCTGTTTTGTCTCAGCCATTGTGTGATGCAAGCCAAAAGGCATTTCTTGGTGCATTTTTGGCCTTTCAGGAACGGTGGCCGAAAAAAAGAAGGAATGAAATTTTGAGAAGGAATAAACGGCACAAACCTGGTTTGTTCAGCCAGCTTGGCACAAGAAGAAAGGATTAAAGTGATTGGGATTCGGAGATATTTTAATCTTTCTTTCTTTCTTTCTTTCTTTCTTTCTTTCTTTCTTTCTTTCTTTCTTTCTTTCTTTCTTTCTTTCTTTCTTTCTTTCTTTCCTTCTTTCTTTCCTTCCTTCCTTCCTTCCTTCCTTCCTTCCTTCTTTCTTTCTTTCTTTCTTTCTTTCTTTCTTTCTTTCTTTCTTTCACAGGCAGCTGAGGAGGAACCTGTGTGTACCATGGGAAAAGAGGCTGCTCAGCCTTAATTAAGGAGGTCCACAATGGGATTTAATGCAATTTTGATAATGGGCTTTGAACCAAACCACATGTCTCTCACGTTGTGAGGCCGTGCCAAGAGAACGGATGTAATTTTGGAAGACTTGGGACTGACACGCGGGGGGTGGAACTTAGAAACCCTTCCCACCTCAAGGCCTTTGTTTCAGGGATTAAAGCAGGGGTGGGATTCAAATTTATAACAACCGGTTCTGTGGGCATGGCTAGGTGGGCGTGGCCATGTGACTGGGTGGGCATGGCTTTTTTGTGGGGGGGCAGCACCGAAACCCCCCATTATTTGTGCCTTCTGGGCCTCAGGAAGCCTCCTGGGGGCATTTTTGCTCCCAGAAGGCTTCATTGGGGCCTAGGAAGGGAAAAAATGGACCCAGGAGGGCGCACAGCTACCACCCCGTGTATCTCTTTTTGCCTCGTAGGCCTCAGGGAAGCCCCCTGGGGGGGCGTTTTTGCTCCCAGGAAGCTTCCCTGGGGCCCAGGAAGGCAAAAAATAGAACGGGGGGGGGGGCAGGCTGCACCCCCCTCCATTTTTTGCCTGCTGGGCCTTGGGAAAGCTTCCTGGGCAAAGCAGTAAGACAGTGAGGGGAACCCAGGCACAGCTGATCATAGGAACAGCTGATCGTCGGGAGGGGAAAAAATATCTTAAGGAGTGACTGAGCTGGGAAGAACCCCGTCAGCAATGTCGGGCATGTGCACAATGTTGCGCATGCACAATAAGGACTGACTGATTCTCCGAACTGTGCAGAATCGTAACAACCGGTTCTGTAAAACCAGTCCAAACCGATAGAATCACACCCCCTGGGTTAAAGCCTCCCCGAAATTCAATGGTAGGCGATACAAGTAATCCTGCATTCTGGAATGTGCAGAAATGGATAGAAAATGAAAGAAAAAGAAGATTCGGACTATTTTATAACATGGGAACTTTCCTACAAATGGTTAGTAATAGATACAGACGTTAGATGAGTGGGTTTATATGAAAAATATGCACTACGTGGGAAAGAAAAACTGACTAGTAAATATATTTTGATGGTTATATAACTGGAAGATAGCATACTTTCTAATAATGATTGATATTATCTTATATATGTTTGTATGTACATGATTATGATGATTATGATGATGTCTATATTTTAACACTTTTGACACCTAGAAAACACAACTATTCAATATAGAAATGGAATTTATGATGCAAAACAATAAAAATATTTATAATCCAGGTCAGTGGTGGTATTTTTTACTACTGGTTCTGTGGGTGTGGCATGGCTTGGTGGGTGTGGCGTGGCTTGGTGGGCATGGCAGGGGGAGGATACTGCAAAATCTCCATTCCCTCCCCACCCCACTAACCTGCTTCACAGCTCTGTTCTCCTGTGCAGGGCAACCAAAGAAGATCCAGCCAATCAGCTGGGACTCAGGAGGCGGAGACTAGATGGGGGCGGGGCCAGTCAGAGGTGGGATTTGCCGGTTCTCCGAACTACTCAAAAATTTCCGCTACCGGTTCTCCAGATCCTGTCTGAACTGGTTGAATACCACCTCTGAACCAGGTAGTGCTTGACTTATGACCACAACTGAGCCCAGAATTTATGTTAAGCGAAGTGAGACATTCTTTAACTGGTTGGTTGTTCTCACCTGTATCAGGAAATTTCTCCCCAGTTCCAGGTTGCTTCTCTCCTTGATGAGTTTCCATCCGTTGTTTCTTATCCTGCCTTCAGGTGCCTTGGGGAATAGCTTGACCCCACCCCCCTCTTTCTGAAGTTTTCTTGGTCAAGGACGTTGCCTGAGTCAACTTGGCTGGCTTTTCATATTTTGATTCATCAATCATCCTTTGATCTTCTCTTGATCTTGGGCGCCTAATTGTTAGTGCACCCAGCGTGCGATTGGATTTTCATGCCCCTATGCGCTCAAATGGATTGTATGTACTCAGACCCCCGTCGTATATTTCATTGAGATCACTTTGGTATCCATCACAGTAAAAGTTTACTCACTGAGTAAGCCTGAAGGAAGTTAGATCCCTTGCTTCATCACACTTCCCATCGTTTATGTTTTATTAACTTTATTATAATTTCCTGGATTGTTGCAAGGCAGGCACTCGTTTGTTTGGATGGCATATACTTTTAATAAATAATCATTCTTATTATTAAACCTCCTGTGTTGGAGCACCTACAACTTGTTCCACTGATTAATTGTTCTCATTTTCAGAAAATTCCTCCTTAGTTCCAGGTTGCTTCTCTCCTTGGTTCGTTTCCATCTGTTGTTCCTTGTCTGGACTTCAGGGGCTTTGGGGAATAGGTTGATCCCCCTCCTCTCTGTCACAGACCCTCAAATATTGGAAGATGCTATCATGTCACCCCAAGTCCTTCTTTTCGTTAAACTAGACATACCCAATTCCACAGCCATTCTACCCGTGGAACAGAAGTTGCGTTCAGAGGTTGTGGGAGCTTCATCACTGGAGGCTTTCAAGAAGAGACTAGACTGCCATTGGTCAGAAATGATATAGGGCCGTGATGGCGAACCTATGGCACGCATGCCACAAGTGGCACGCAGAGCCATTTGTGCCGGCACGCGAGCCGTAGGCAAACTTACCTCACTGCACATGTGCGCGCCTCACAGCTGATTTTTCTGCTGGTTTCAGGCCTTTTTTGGCCTCCCAGAGGCTTGGAAAAAGCCTCTGCAAGGCTTTTCAGGACAAATAGGCCTGTTTCGTCACTTCCTGTAATACCGAAAGTGATGAAACGGGCTTATTATTTGTCCTGAAAAGCCTTCCAGAGGTTTTTCCAAGCCTTGCAGAGGTCAAAAAAGGCCTCAAACCAGACGGGGGAGTGGCGATTGTGTGCACATGTGCAGGGGGCGTGGGAGGACACGCATTGCAGACTTTTGCTTCTCATCCAAGAAGCTTCTTCAGCTCACATCTTGAAAGAAAAACCAAGGAAGCCCAGTTGCCTCTTGGGGAAAAAAAGCACCTTTGGGACTTGGATAACGTAGGATGATGTCGACGACCCTAACTAACCATCTCTTCTGCCGTCCCCTTCTCCTTTTATTTTTATTTTTTATTTAGTTTAGTTTGTCAAGCATGTATGAGAAAACAAGTATAAGTATGAACATAAGATATGAACATAAGTATAAACAGATATAAGTATAGACATAATAAATGAGTATGAATAAATGGATAAATGGGAAGAGTGGGACAGGGACGATAGGTGGGATTCTACCTGGTCGGACCGGTTCTATAGAACCGGTTGTTACGATTCTGTGCAGTTCGGAGAACCGGCAAATCACTCCACTGGCTGGTCCCACCCCGCCCTGCCCACTCACTCCTTACCTGGCATGCGCACCATCCAACTTGCCTGCCTTCGGTAAGTTGCTATTTTTCCTTTTTTTTTTTTTTTTCAACCATCAGTTGTTCTGATTATCAGCTATGCCGGGAGATTTAGATCAGCTAAAAAGCAGGAAATCATTGGATTTCTTGCTTTCTACCTAATCTAAAAGCAGAGCTGAACCTTCCTAGCTTCTATTTTTCACTGCAGACTCAGGTAGCAGATTGCAGAAAGGTAGATCTCTGAATGAGTCTGTGATTCTGTGAGCAACTCAATCTGCCTGCCTGCTTTGCCTGATTTTGGGTAAAAGTTGCTCTTTTTTAAATAAAAAAAATCAATATTTACATAAATATTTACACACAAGCCACTCCCAGCCAGTCATGTGACCACCAAGCCACGCCCATGAATTAGGCCACACCCACAGAATCGATTGTTAAGAAATTTGAATCCCACCCCTGGATAGGCACACTGGTACGTTTATGCATGATCCAGGGGTGGGATTCTACCAGTTCGCACCTATTCGCTAGAACCGGTTGTTAACACTCTAAGCAGTTTGGAGAACCGGTTGTTAGAAGAAATGACTGGCCTAATCCTGTAAGGAAGGCAGGAAGGAAACATTCTGGTGTTGCTTACAGAAACTGCCTCTCCGTTAACCCTTATTACATTCTTGGCAGGACTGGACTTCCTGTCTCAGGAACTTCTCTGGAGTTATTTTTCCCTCCTTTGCTGGTACTTTGCTTGTGTGGAGGGACCATTCAAAGTTACAATGGCACTGAAAAAAGTGACTTATGACCATTTTTCACACTTACAACTGTTGCAACATCCCCACAGCCATGAGAGGCCAGGTGAGGAGATGCGTGCCTCGATGTGAGTGATGTTGAGTTGGCCATGCCCAGCCAATAACATGACCACCGAGCCATGTCCACCAACTTAGCCACACCCACAGAACTGGTTGTTAAAAAAATTTGAATCCCACCCCTGGCATGCCCCCTTACAGACCTCTTAGGAATGGAGTGAGGTCCATGGTAGACAGTTTAAGGTTAAACTTTTGGGGGTTTGAGGATGTAACAACAGAATCAGGTAGTGAGTTTTCCAGGCATTGACCACTCTGTTGCTGAAGTCGTATTATCTGCAATCGAGTTTGGAACGGTTTACTTTGAGTTTGTATCTATTGTTTGCCTGTGTGTTTTTGCGATTGAAGCTGAAGTAGTCGTTGACAGGTAGGACATTGAAGCAGATAATTTTGTGTACTAAGCTTAGGTCAGACCGTAGGCAGCGTAGTTCTAAGGTCCAAAATTTCAAGCTTGGTGGCATAAGGTATTTTATTGCAAGCTGTAAAGTGGAGGTGAGTAGATTTCTTTCTTTCTTTCTTTCTTTCTTTCTTTCTTTCTTTCTTTCTTTCTTTCTTTCCTTCCTTCCTTCCTTCCTTCCTTCCTTCCTTCCTTCCTTCCTTCCTTCCTTCCTTCCTTCCTTCCTTCCTTCCTTCCTTCCTTCCCTCCTTCTTTCCTTTCTTCTTCCTTTCCTTTCTTTTTTTTGGTCGTCCTATGTTTGTGTAATTTGCAACTCTTACCAGCCTTGCAAAGGAGCAACATTTGGCTGCAAAACGCTCCGTGTTAGAAACTTTCCAAACGCTTTTAAAAGCAGCCCGTGGGGCTTTCTTGGGAGCGACAGGCGATGCTTTGAAATTGGCACTTGCTTTGCAGCTTCCTCTTAGCGTTTTGAAGTTGGGAGGACTGCAATTCTCTCTCTCTCTCTCTCTCTCTCTCTCTCTCTCTCTTTCTCCCCCCGGGCTGTCCTTGAAAAACTTCCAGAAGCTTTCAGCTGGTCCAGCATACAGCGGTTTGAGTAACTGTAGGAGTTAGCAACATTCCTTCACGTAAGCTGCCCTGGCTGCTAGGGCTCTTGGCTTGCAGGTGCATTTTTTTTTTCCCTGCAGAGATACAGTGTGTAATTTCCAGTTTGGTTTGCCCCCAGCCCACTCCCAGCCAACTCCTTTATCCAGATTCCACCCGCCCGGTTTCAGTTCAGCTTGCAAAAAATAATAAGTCTGATGTTTATCTATTGAACCTCAGCAAACATCCAAAAGAATACAACTGGATAAAAAAAGCCAGAAAAAATAAGGGAAGGAAAGAGAGAAAGAGAGAGACATATGAATGACAGGCAAGAATTTACATCCACATATACTGCTAAGACGTTGGGGGGGGGGCGCTGTGTGATGGCTCAGCGAGTAAAGATGCTGGGCGCATCAGCTGGAAAGCCGGGTTCGAGACCCGAGCGATGCAAGATGGGGTGAGTTCCCATTCCTTGCTCAAGCTCCTGCCCACTTAGCAGTTCGAAAGCATGTCGAGACGAGTAGATCAATAGGGACCACTTCAGTGGGGAGGTCAGTGTTCCATGCATCTCGGCGTATAGTATAGAATAGGATGAATGAGCTGGGAGGGACCTTGGAGGTCATCTAGTCCAGCCCCCTGTTCAAGCAGAAGAACCTATACCACTCCAGACAGGCGACTGTTTGGTCTCTTCTTAAAAACCTCCAGGGATGGAGCGCCCACGGTTTCTGGAGGCATGCTGGCCACATGACCACAGAAAGGGGCTTTGGACAACGCTGGCTCCTTCAAACGGATTTGAGCACCGCACCCCAGATAGGGAAATCTTTGCACATATCTTACACAGCAACACAACTCCCTCATGAAAGGTTTACATTCAGGGGTGGGATTCAAAAATATTAGCAACCTGTTCTCTGCCCGGGCGTGGCTATGGTGGGCATGGCCTAGTCGGCCTCCTGCATCACAACAGGGGGGAAGGGGTTGTTTTTGCCCTCTCTGGGCTCTGGAAGCCCTCTGGAGGCCGGAAACAGGCCTGTTTCTGGACTTCCAGAACTTCCGGGAGGCCCATTTTTCATCCTCCCCAGGCTCCAGAGGCTTTCCTCAAGCCTCCAAGAGGCTGAAAATGGCCTCCCCTGGTCTCTGGACGCCCATTTTTCATCCTCCCCAGGCTCCAGAGGCTTTCCTCAAGCCTCCAAGAGGCCGAAAATGGCCTCCCCTGGGCTCCCGAGGCCCATTTTTCATCCTCCCCAGGCTCCAGAGGCTTTCCACAAACCTCCAAGAGGCCGAAAATGGCCTCCCCTGGGCTCTGGAGGCCCATTTTTCATCCTCCCCAGGCTCCAGAGGCTTTCCTCAAGCCTCCAAGAGGCCGAAAATGGCCTCCCTGGGCTCCGGAGGCCCATTTTCATCCTCCCCAGGCTCCAGAGGCTTTCCTCAAGCCTCCAAGAGGCCGAAAATGGCCTCTCCTGGGCTCTGGAGGCCCATTTCTCATCCTCCCCAGGCTCCAGAGGCTTTCCTCAAGCCTCCAAGAGGCCGAAAATGGCCTCCCTTGGGCTCCGGAGGCCCATTTTTCATCCTCCCCAGGCTCCAGAGGCTTTCCTTAAGCCTCCAAGAGGCCGAATGGCCTCCCCTGGGCTCTGGAGGTCCATTTTTGCCCTCTCCAAGCCTCCACGCGGGCCCTGTACTTATGTGGGATCCAAAATGAACCGTGTGGGGACTTCTGGGAAGGGTGGGGTGGGCCCAGCCAGTCGTCGGAACTACCAGTAAAATTAAAATTAGCACCTGGTTCGCCCGAATGAGTCTGAACTCCCTGAATCCCACCTGTGTTTATATTGTAGCTCCAAGTTGGCGGACAATCAAACCTACAAGGGGACACCAAGGGTCGTTTATACAGATGACCCCAAAACCCGACCGGTAGAAAATATCCCTTCAGCGGTATCAACTCAGCTACAGTGCAGAAGATGAACTAGTCCAGGAAAGGAAAGTTGCCGACTTCCTAGTGTAACTCATAATCCTGGGACCTCCTGATGGTCTCTTTTCCCCAAGCCCTAACTGGGTTACAACCCTTCTTTACTTTTTTAAGATCGGATGAGTTTGACAGGAAGTCGCTAATGAATACCACACTTTATTGCCTGCTTTCTGTATATTGGAAAAAGCAGAAAAAGGGATAGCTAAAAATAAGTAATCAAGCCCAGCGCAATTACATTTAGCTTTAATTACCTGTAAAAACATACATTTGTCTCTGCAATTTAAACATCGCCAGATCTCAGGATGCTAAAAAGAAGAGGAAGTCAACTCTGAACAACAGATAACAGATCATCAGAGTTGGAAGGGACCTTGTAGGTCATCTAGTCCAACCCCCTGCCCAAGCAGGAGACCCTACACCATTTCTGACAGATGGGAGTCCAATCTTCTTTTGAAAGTCTCCAGTGATGGTGTTCCCACAACTTCCAAGGGAAAACTGTTCCATGGGTTGATTGCTCTCCCTGTCAGAAAGTTTCTCCTTATTTCCAGGTTGAATCTCTCCTTGATCAGTTTCCATCCATTCTTCCTTGTCTGGCCTTCAGGTGCTTTGGAAAATAGCTTGACCCCTTCCTCCTCTCTGTGGCAGCCCCTCAAATATTGGAAGACTGCTATCCTGTCTCCCCTGGTCCTTCTCTTCCCTAGACTAGCCAGGCCCAGTTCCAGCAACCGTCCATTGTATGTTTTAGCCTCCAGTCCCCTAATCATCCTGGTTGCTCTTTTCTGTACTTTTTCTAGAGTCTCAACATCTTTCTTATGGTGTGGTGACCAAAACTGGATGCAGTACTCTAGGTGTGGTCTTACTGAAACTTTATGGAGTAGTTTTAGTACCTCACTTGATCTTGAATGTATCCCTCTGTTAATGCAACCTAGGATTGCATTGGCGTTTTTGGCTGCCGCTGCACACGGCTGGCTCCTATTTAGCTGGTTGTCCACTAAGACTCCAAGGTCCTTCTCACAGTTACTGCAATTGAGCCTGGTTTCACCCAGATGGTGAGTTCTAGTCCCATAGCCAACTGGGTGATTCTGGCCAATCACCAGGAGATGGTGAGTTCTAGTTGCACCCTAATAGCCAAGAGACAATGAGTTCTAGTCCCACCCTTACAGCCAACTGGGCCAATCACCAGGAGACTAGTGAGTTCTAGTCCTGGCTTGGCATGACAGTCGGCTGGGTGACTTTGGGCCAATCGCCAAGAGATGCCAAGTTCTATTCCCGCTTTCGGCATGAAAGATGATTGGGTGACTTTGGGACAATCACCAGGAGATGCTGAGTTCTAGTCCTGCCTTAGCCATGACAGCCAGCTGGGTGACTTTGGGCCAGTCCCTCTCTCTTTCTCTCAGGCCAGTCCACCTCACAGGACTGTTGTTATGAGGAAAACAGGAGGAGGAATTTGGATATATTGGATATGTTCCCCGCCTTATTTGTAAAAATAATAAAGGAAGGATACGAATAAATAAATCTACTCACCTGTGCTCTGCCACTCCCCCCCCCTCACCTTTCTAGGATCAAGAAAACATTTATTTCCCAATCCGCCCACTGTCTTTCCTTATTTCCACAAGGGGGGGAAAAAAAAGCCACTGCGGATAGTTGTCTCTATTCACACCTTCCACCTTCAAAGCAGCACTTCACTTAGCACCACGGGAGAGCAGGAGGCCATAAGTGTGTCACAGCGGCAAGACAAAAGGAATCCTTGCACTTGAAACTAGCCTGATGCAAAAAAACCTCCTCCGTGATCGGAATAAACCCCGCGTAATAAACGAAATCCCCAGGCCTGTTTGACATTTACTGAACTCCTAAAGTTGTCAGCTGGAGTCCCTCCGCTTTAATGCACCCGTCTCTCCTTCGACTTATTTACAATTCTCACAGGCCGCCGGTTCCCAACACGGAGCAGGCTGCAAGCAGAATCCCTAAATTCCCAAAGCTTGGTTGCTTTAAGAGGGGTGGACTCCAACTCCCAGAATTCCCCCAGCCAGGTCAAGGACTACGTTATTTATACAAATAACACAAAGCGATAAATGTATCTAATATTCCTATTTTCCACACAACAACCCTGTGAGGTGGGCTGGGCTAAGACAGAGGAATTGGCCCGAAGTCACCCAGCTGGCTTTCATGCCCAAGGCAGGACTAGAACTCACCGTCTCCTGGTGATTGGTTCAAAGTCACAGATTTTCATGCCCAAGGCGGGACTAGAACTTACCGTCTCCTGGTGATTGGTTCAAAGTCACAGATTTTCATGCCCAAGGAGGGACTAGAACTTACCGTCTCCTGGTGATTAGAACAAAGTCACTCAGGCAGCTTTAAGGCCTAAGGCGGGACTAGAACTCACAGTCTCCTGGTGATTGGCTCAAAGTCACTCACTTGGCTTTCATACCCAAGGTGGGACTAGAACTTACTGGCTCCTGGTGATTGGGCCAAAGTCACCCAGCATACCTAAGGCGGGACTAGAACTCACAGTCTCCTGGTGATTGGATGAAGGTCACCCAGCCAATTTTCATGCTTAAGGTGGAACTAGAACTCACAGTTTCCTAGTGATTGGCCCAAAGTCACTCAGGCATCTTTAATGCCTGAGGCAGGACTAGAACTCACAGTCTCCTGGTGATTGGATCTAAGTCACCCAACCGGCTTTCATGCTTAAAACAGCACTAGAATTCACTGTCTCCTGGTGATTGGACGAAAGTCACCCTGCCAACTTTCATGCCTAAAGCAGGACTAGAACTCACCATCTCCTATTGATTGGCCCAAAGTCACTTAGCCAGCTTTAATGCCTAAGCCAGAACTAGAACTCACCGTCTCCTGGTTTCTAGCTTGGTGCCTTCAGTTTGGAACCAAATTGGCTCTCAAACTTTAATCACTACATCGAAACTTTTCACTCCTTGGAAGTTGGGGGTTCATTCTGGCTATGGTGGAAAAAGAAGGCCTGGTTCCCCTCTTTGGCTCCAGAACCCTGCACCCCATTTATTTCTATTTTCTTCTTCTCATCCTCACTAGTACCTATCTCTTCCCACTTATGGCTATATCCATGTTGCTTGTATCTTTGCAACTTACACTGTTTTTATTGTTTCCTAGTATGATTTGATTGCTTATTAGTATTCTATGATTATCACTGTGTTGTATCTTATGATTCTTGACGAATATAGTTTATTTTTTCTTTATGTACACTGAGAGCATTTACACCAAATTCCTTGTGTGTCCAATCACACTTGGCAAATAGCGAATTCTATTCTATTCTATTCTATTCTATTCTATTCTATTCTATTCTATTCTATTCTACTCTACTCTACTCTACTCTACTCTACTCTACTCTATATTCTATTCTATTCTATATTCTATTCTATTCTATATTCTATTCTATTCTATTCTGCATTTTATTCTATTTTCTATTCTATTCTATTTTCTATTCTATTCTATTTCTATTTTCTATTCCTGATTCTATTCTCTTCTATCCTATATTCTCTTCTATTCTGCATTCTATTCTATTTTCTATTCTATTCTATTCTATTTCTATTTTCTATTCCTGATTCTATTCTATTCTATATTTTCTCTTCTCTTCTCTTCTCTTCTCTTCTCTTCTCTTCTCTTCTCTTCTCTTCTCTTCTCTTCTTCTCTCATCTTCCCTTCCCCTTCCTTCCCTTCCATATTTTCTATTCTGTTCTGTTCTGTTCTGTTCCTATTCCTATTCCTATTCCTATTTCTATCTAATTCTGACCCTCTCAACCAGCCAAGTCAAACTTGGTGCGATGTGCAGGGAATTAAAAAAAAAAACAGTACAGGCATGGTTTCATTTATTGGAGGAGTTTTTCTAATTAAATAATGACCTCGGGGAGATGGAAAAATAGAAGAGAAGCAGCTAAAATGTGCCATTTCTGTAAGAAGAATTATTCACCAGAATTTTTTGTTCCTTGGGGACAAATCGGTCAATTAACTAATTGTTTTTTGGGGGAGTGGGGGAGGTCAGCCCGGCGGTGATTTGGAAAGGAAATGTCTCATTGACAGTGTACCATAAAGGGTGTGTTCAGACACTTGTGACAGCTGGAAGCAGCCCCACCTGCCCACCCACCTCTTAAAACCTGAATGTTTAATGTCTGCAGTAATTGCAGTGGGAGAGCGAGAGGAAGGAAATTAGGAAAATGTCGGGAAACATTGAAATGTATCAGGTGTGAAATATTTCTCCATTCGGCAACTTCCATTGCTACCTTACATGCTGGTCAGCCAATAGCAAGTTCTCCTAGGACAGTGGTGGACTCCTGTGCCAAAAATTGCAAGCGTGCCAGCACCCAGAATGCAATGTGTCCCCCCCTGTGCATGCCTTTGCAATGCCCACCCCCAACCCCTTACATGTACTGCGCCTCACAGCTGATTTTTCGTATTACAGTATTACAGGAAGTGAAAAAAATGGGCCTATTATTCGTTCTGAAAAGCCTTGCAGAGGCTTTTTCCAAACCTCTGGGAGGCCGAAAAAGGCCTCAAACCAGCCGAAAAAAAATCAGCTCTGAGGCGCGGGCATGCGCAGTGAGGTAAGTTTGCCTGCAGCTCACCTGCCAGCACAAATGGCTCTGCGTGCCGCTTGTGGCACACGTGCCATAGGTTCGCCATCACGGTCCTAGGAGCTAGGTACAGGAAATCCTCGACTTACAGCCACAATTGAGCCCAACTTTTCAGTTGCTCAGCGAGACAGTTGTGAAGCGAACCTCATCCCCCTTTTACAACCTTTCTCACCACCGTTGCTAAGTGAATCATTGTGTTTGTTAAATCAGCAATGCCGTCATTAAGTGAATCTGGCTTTTCCCCCCCTGGCCTGCTGGTCAGAAGGTCACAAAAGGGGATCGCGTCACCCCAGGACACAGCCGCTGTCGTAAATAGGAGTCAGTTGCCAAGTATCTGGATATTGATCACATGAGGGGAATACTGCAATGGTCGTAAGTGTGGAAAAAACGGTCATAAGTCACATTTTTCCAGTGCTGTTGTGACTGCACACTGTCCGTAAATGAACTGTTGTAAGTTAAGGATTTGGGAGTCCAGAATGTCTGCAAAAAAAGAGTTGGATTTTAGCCTCCATATATAATACAATAGTGGAACCTATGGCCTCTCGAATGCATTATTGCAGGCAAACTCTGCCCGTTGCCAGCAGTTCGATCCTGACTGGCTCAAGGTTGACTCGGCCTTCCCTCCTTCCAAGGTCAGTAAAACGAGGACCCAGATTGTTGGAGGCCAGAGGCTGACTCTGTAAACCACTGAGGGAGGGAGGGAGGGAGGGAGGGAGAGAGGAAGGAAGGAAGGAAGGAAGGAAGGAAGGAAGGAAGGAAGGAAGGAAGGAAGGAAGGAAGGAAGGAAGGAAGGAAGGAAGGAAGGGGGCAAGAGGCTGACTCTGTAAACCACTTAGAGAGGGGCTGGAAAGCATTGTAAAGCGGTATGTAAGTCTAAGGGCTATTGGGAGGGAGGCAAGAAAGAAGGATCTGTAGTGGCGCAGTGGTTAGAATGCATTATTGCAGGCAAACTCTGCCCAATGCCAGCAGTTTGATCCTGACTGGCTCAAGGTTGACTCGCCTTCCATCCTTCCGAGGTCAGTAAAACGAGGACCCAGATTGTTGGGGGCCAGAGGCCGACTCTGTAAACCACTTAGAAAGGGCTGTAAAGCACTGTGAAGCGGTATATAAGTCTTAGTGCTATTGTGAAGGGAGGGAGGGAGGAAGGGAGGAAAAAAAGGGAGGGAGGGAGGGAAGGAGGGAGGAAAGAAGGGAAAGGAAAAGGAAGGAAGGAAGGAAGGAAGGAAGGAAGGAAGGAAGGAGCTGTGATGGCACAGTGGATAGAATGTAGTATTGCAGGCTAACTTTGCCCACTGCAAGCAGTTTGATCCTGACTGGCTCAAGGTTGACTCAGCCTTCCATCCTTCCGAGGTCAGTAAAATGAGGACCCAGATTGATGGGGGGCAAGAGGCTGACTCTGTAAACCACTTAGAAAGGGCTGTAAACCCTTGTCAAGTGCTATAACACATTGATTCAGTAACAGAGTTGGAAGGGACCTTGGAGATCTTCTAGTCCAACCCGCCCCCCTGCGCCCCCGCTCAAGCAGGAAACCCTACACCACTTCAGACAAACGTTTATCCAACATCTTTTTAAAAAATTCCAGTGTTGGAGCATTCACAACTTCTGGAGACAAGTTGTTCCACTAATTCATGGTTCTATCTGTCATAAATTTCTCCCTAGTTCTAAGTTGATTCTCTCCTTGGTTAGTTACCATCCGTTGCTTCTCATCCTGCCTCCTGGTGCTTTGGAAAAGAGCTTGACTCCCTCTTCTTTGGGGCTTCCCCTCAAATCTTACAAGACTGCTATCATGTCACCCCTGTCCCTTCTTTTCATTAAACCAGACATACCCATTTCCTGCAATTTCAAGCAACCTTGTAAACATCCCAGTTGCTATTCCTATCTCTTGCCCCATCAGGAAACTCATATTTTATTCTATAGGAGAGGAAGTGTTTCCTTTTTCCATCAGGATGTTTACCATAAAGTTGCTCTAAAGTGGTGTGTGGTTGTGGCTGTGTATCTCCCCCCCCGCCACACACACATAGGCTGCTTGCTGCAAGAGGAAAACAAATGGCAAGCTATAGTAGGTTTTTTTTTCCTGCAACCAACCCAAGTGTTTGCTTGTGGTTTTTCCCCACTTTCCCCTTTACTCCTCCGATAAAAATCAGCAATGCCATCCATTTATTCTTATGTGGCTTTGACATTCAAAAAATCACCACGAAAATAGCTTTACAGAGAATAGAATTCCTGGTTCTCCTGCTGTTAAGCCTCATACAGCTTGTCCTCGACTTACGGCCACAACTGAGCCCAAAATTTCCAGTTCTTAAATCCCATCTTTGCGACCTTCCTTCTTGCTGCCGTTGTTAAGCGGATCCCTGCTAAGCTGCTAAGTTGACTTTGCTTGTCAGAAGGTCGCAAAAGGGGAGATCACGTGACCTCCGAGACAGTGCAACCATCATATATACGTATCGGTGGCCGAGCGGGAGAATTTTGACTGCGTGACCATAGGGATGTGGTCGTAAGTACGAAAAACGGTCGTAAATTCACCTTTTTCAAATGCTTTGAACCAGTGGCCGCCAACCAGTGGGGACAGGGACCACTGGTGGTCCATGAGAACATTTTGGTAGTCCGCAGAGAAATGTCGCCCCCAAAGCAATTAATCCAGGCTGCGCGGGAACACAAGGCTGCGCCGCCCACATAGCCCGTGGGAACACAGGGCTTGTGTCGCTTGCATTGCGAATAACATGAGGGAGTGAGGGGAGGGGGGAAAGGGCGGAGTCGAGGATCTTGCCCCACTCGCCCACGCGTCTCGCCTGGCCACCGGGCAGCTTCTTTCGGCTTCTTTCTTCTTCTGCTTTTGGCTGCACGCAAGGAAAGCAGCAAAAGTCGTTCTTTCTCTCCCCAAAACTCCGCCAGAAGCGAGTCTTTGGGACCCTGCAAGGCCTCCTGCTCCAAGAGGTGCGCCGGCAAAGGCTCATTTCTGGTGGAGTTTGGAGGAGAGAAAGAAAGACTTCTGCTGCTTCTGCTGTTTTCCTTGCATGAAGCCAAAAGTCTCTCTCTCTCTCTCTCTCTCTCTCTCTCTCTCTCCCTCTGAGAACGGAGCTGGAGACGGTATCCTGCGATCCCAAATAAAGAATGATCGATCGATAGGAAAACAGGGTGGGGAATTTTCCTGCAGACTTTTTGGGGGATTTCCCCAGGGTCTCTGGTCCGCGGAATTTAAAATTATGAGTTTGGTGGTCCCTGAGGTCCAAAAGGTTGGTGACCCCTGCCTTGAACCCCTTGTCTCACTTGGCAAGAGAAAGTCCATGCTCAATTGTGGTCGAACGCTGAGGACTAGCTGCATATATTTTTTTTAAAATGGCATAATGTAAACCAGTCAGGAATTTGCCACCAAGGTGATTTTCCCTCCCCACAAAAACCAAGAACTTCAGACAAATCAAGATTTTTTACTCAAGACAGAAAGAAGCCGTTGTAAGGAATATCAGCAGCTGCTATTATTCAAGCCCATCCCTTAATATAGAAGTAATGTTCAACCTCTTTTTACATCTATTTTTCTTCCCACCTGTCATAACAGACTCCTTCCCAAACTCCATCTGTCTATTGTTTTTGTGACAGTCAGATGCTTGCTGTCTTTCGTTCTGACTATGTGAGAACAAACTTTTCGCAAAAGGATTTTGTTTTAATGCCTCAGGCACCCGAGAAGGGAGCCAACATTACGTAACGCGGAGAACCATGTTTCTCCATCTTAGCAATTTTAAGTTGCGTGGACTTCAACCCCCAGAATACCCTAGCTGGCAAGAGTAAGAAAGAACACACACACACACACCCACACACACACCCCCAAATTAAGAGCAGGTCAGAGATGAGGAACAAAGAAAAGAAAATTATAATAATTTTATAGCAGTATCCCTCCATACTTTTCTATCAGTGGGCTCCTTGGCGCTCTCTCTTAGCTTGGAGGTTTTCTTGCAGACGTTTTATGACCCAACTACGTAACATCGTCAGTGCTAGAAGGGAGAGTGGGTTTGCTCTCTCTTTATATACTGAGTAAACAGTAAACAACTTAATCAAGGAACCATTAAGAACAGTCCTACCAACACTGACAGGGCAAGCCACTAAGATATAAAAATAAGGGCAAATCCCACTCTCTTCTAGCACTGATGATGTTACCTAGTTGGGTAATGAAATGTCTGCAAGAAAAGAACCAAACTCAGAGAGCACCAAGGACCCCACAGTTCTCCTCCTCCTCCTCCTCCTCCTCCTCCTCCATCCTCTCCTCCTCCTCCTCCTCTCTCCATCACCTGTCTTTCATTGTCTCCCTCCTCCACATTCCATTCCATAAAATCCACTCCTAGCATTGATGATGTTACCTAGTTGGGTAATGAAACGTCTGCAAGAAAAGAACCAAGCTCAGGGAGCACCAAAGACCCCCACAGTTCAATCCTGAGCTACAGCTGGCTGGGAACTCTGAGAGTTGAAGTCCATACACTTTCAAGTTGCCACGGTTGAGTTTCATTGTTCAGCCCCCACTTGTTCGGACACACACACATTTTTAATCAACCTTCTTCCCACTTTATTCAACTCACTTTTCCATTTCTTCTTTTATATAACAAACGGAGCAGGAACATGGTGTTACACTCTGATTTTTTTTGTGTCTCTCTTTTTTTTTTTCCTAACAACTGTGTGTTCCTCAGAATGAACCCTAAATTTCCCACGACGGTTGTACCAGAAATTTCTCTATCCATTTTTGCATCTCGAGTAAATATTTTACCGGGGGTTTACAAATGTCAAGTTTTCCTAACTTTAAAGGTGAATATGGATAGCTCAGGGTTGAAATGAGAAGGTCCTTGGTGCTCTAGCTTGGTGGGGGGTGGGGGGTTGCCAACATTTCATTACCCAACTAGGGAACGTCATCAATGCTAGGAAGGAGTGGGGTTTATGGGAGGAGGAGGAGGAGGAGGAGGAGGAGGAGGAGGAGGAGGACAATGACTATGGGGTCCTTGGTGCTCTCTGAGCTTGATGGATTTCTTGCAGATGTTTCAATACCCAACTAGGGAACATCATCAGTGCTATAAAGAAGTGGGATTTGAGGAGGAGGAGGAGGAGGAGGAGGAGGAGAATTGTGGGGTCCTTGGTGCTCTCTGAGCTTGGTTGTTTTCATGTAGACGTTTCAATACCCAGCTAGGGAACATCATCAGTGCTAGTAAGGAGTAGGGTTTACTCTCCATTTATATTCCAACCAAAGAACTTCTACGACCATTCCCACCAACACTGACAGGGCAAGCCACTAGAATATAAACTGAGAGCAAATCCCATTCCTTACTAGCACTGATGATGTTACCTTGTTGGGTAATGAAACGCCTGCATGAAAACAACCAAGCTCAGAGAGCACCAAGGACTCCTCATTTCCTTCCTTTTCCCGATCTCTCTTGCACCCTGGATAATAATCACAGGATTCCCAGTTTAAAATGATTTTAAACCCAATTAACGCAGCCGTCCAACGGTTCAAAAATAAAACGAGGAAAAACGATTGGTTGGTTTGTCTGACTTCTCCAGTTTGTAATAAGGTTGTGAAGGTTTTTTTTTTAAGCTTGGCCAAAACCTTTGCCTCTCTATTCTAACACCGTCTGGGAATAGTGTTGGTAGGATTTGAGGCAAAGAAATTTATTTTCCAATGTGGATATCTCGTCCTCTCGAGAGGAGAACAAGGATTATGTTTCCAGCGAGCAAATAACACATTTCCCTCAGCAGTGGTGCAGAAATGGGAACATTTTATATTTTTTTCTGAATGTTTTCTCTTGAAAACAGATAAAGGGGATATTGGATTATTGTCTTCAAGTACGAGTGTCCTGCCCACAGTTTATTGCTAGTCCTCAACTTATGGCCACAATTGAGCCTCAAATTCCCATGGCTAAGCAAGACAGTTGTTAAATGAGTTTTGCCCCATTTTATGACTTTTAATGCCCAAGTTGTTAAGTGAATCGGTGCCAGTTGTTCAGCAAGTACCACACTTGTTAAGTGAATACGGCTTCTCCATTGACTTATTGTTCTTTGCGATTGTGGTGACATACTTGCTGTTTGTGACAGAATACAATTAATGTTCCTAGTTTCTGGTCAAGGTCTGTTTAATTTCTACATATTTTAATCTTATATTTTATATTTTATGTCATATAGTATACATAAATATACATATATACATACATACATATACATACAAACACACACACACATACACACACATATACATTTATATATAAGATATATTTTTCTTTGGTATACATAAAAACTCAATATTCACCTTGACAGTGTGTTTTCTGGGTACAGGTGATTTTGAATTATTTTATTGTGTTTTGTTTGTTTGTTTGTTTGCAAATATGTACAAGGTAACAAGAATAAGTATGAATATAAACATGAACAAAGGACGTAAATACAGATAAATGAGGACCGTAAGACAGGGACGGTAGGCACGCTGATGTGCTTATGCATGCCTCCTTTAAGGCCCTCTTAGGAATGGGGTGAGGTCCACAGTAGACGGTTTGAGGTTGAAGCTGTGAGGGTTCGAGTCTGTGACAACGGAGTCAGGTAGAGCTTTCCAGGAATTGACCACTCTGTTGCTGGTCGTATTTTGTGCAATCAAGTTTGGAGCGATTTACCTTGAGTTTGTATCGGTTGTTTGCCCGTGTGTTATTGTGGTTGAAGCTGAAGAAGTTGTTGACAGGCAAGATGTTATAGCAGACAATTTTTTGTACTATGCTTAGATCGGACCGCAGGTGGCGTAGTTCCAGGTTGTCCAGGCCCAAAATTTCGAGCCTGGAGACATAAGGGAATTCTATTCTGAGTGGAGGAGTGGAGAACTCTTCTCGAGAAATATCTCTGAACCGGCTCAAATGTGGCTTATTATTATATTATATAATTATGACTTGATAATGGTAACAAAAATAATGCAGGGGTGGGATTCTACCAGTTCACACCTATTCACTAGAACAGGTTGTTAACACTCTAAGCAGTTCGGAGAACCAGTTGTTAGAAGAAATTACTGGGCTAATCCTGTAAGGAAGGCAGGAAGGAAACATTCTGGTGTTGCTTACAGAAACTGCCTCTCCATTAACCCTTATTACATTCTTGGCAGGACTAGACTTCCTGTCTCAGGAACTTCTCTGCAGTTTTTTTCCCCTCCTTTGCTGGTACTTTGCTTGTGTGGAGTGACCATTCAAAGTTACAATGGCACTGAAAAAAAGTGACTTATGACCATTTATCACACTTACGACTGTCGCAGCATCCCCACAATCATGAGAGGCCAGGCGAGGAGATGTGTGCCTCCGATGTGAATGATGTTGAGTTGGCCATGCCCAGCCAGTCACATGACCACCAAGCCATGCCCACCAACTAAGCCACGCCCACAGAACCGGTTGTTAAAAAATTTGAATCCCACCACTGAAATAATGGTAACAAAAATTTTCATGCTGCTATTTATAACAGTTATCATCAAAACATATTAATAACTAGCTTGATACCCATGCTTCGCTACGAAATTATGTGATTGGGCTTAGTTTTGGGGGAGGAAAATAAGGGGAAAAATTGTGCCTCTGCCTACCAGCATCCATCGGTATTCATCTAGCTAGTGTCCTGTCAGTATGTGAGAGAATTGAGGGCTGCTTGGAAACTGAAACAGTATTTGCTGTGTGAGCAAGAAGGAGACAGCAAGGAGCCTGGGCGTGGCTTAGCTCAACTGTTCTGAACTAAAGCTGCTTGGTGCTGTGAAACTGAAACTGAAACTCCTCTCCTCTGCTCGTGTTCTGCATTTGGAACAGATTTCTTTTCAGGTGGGGAGGGGGAGTAGAACTCCTTAGTATCAGAGCATGTTAATAATAATAATACAGGAAATACTAATGCTCTGAACGTCATTTCAAAAAATCCTTTCTTAGTGAGCCCCTAGAAGCCAAGAGGAACTTACGTGCCAAATTTCAAGTTTGTAGGCTTTACGGTTCTGGAGATTTTGTGATGATGTGTGAGTGGTTTTTTGCTTTTTTATATACAGAGATAATATTTACTTATCCTTAAATATTCACTTTACGTTATTTAATTAAACACTCTTCAATTTTCACTTTCTAACTTCTGCTTCTATTTTCAAGCAATTGATAAAACGCCTCCCAAGTTAAAAAGTGTTCTGTTTCCTCCTTATCCTTAATTTCCATTGTTAATCTATCCATCTCGGCACATTCTAATATTTTCTTTATGACACTTTCCTCTGTAGGAAAAATCTTCATTTTTCCAATTTTGTGCATATAAAACATGTAAAATTAAGTATGTATTCCCTTTGTTGTATTTTTCCGGTAAGATACCCAACAAAAAAACAACATACTTATTTTAATGGTGATGCTTCCAACGCAAATAAGCAAACCAACAATTAACTTTGTCAGAAGCTCACAAAATGGGACCACAAGACCCGAGGACTCTGGCCACTGTCATAAATACACACCAGTTGTCAAGAGTCCGAATTTTGATCACGTGACCACGGTCTTAAGTGTGGAAAACGGTCATAACTCACTTTTTTCCCCAGTTCTGTTGTAACTTCCAACGGTCCCTCAACAAATGGTTGTAAGCCGATACAGATACAGATTAACAGAGTTGGAAGGGACCCTGTAGGTCATCCAGCCCAACCTCCTCCCTCCCATGCAGGAGACCCTACACCATTTCTGACAGATGGCAGTCCAGACTTTCCTTGAAAGCCTCCAGGGATGAAGCTCCCACAACTTCTGAAGGCAGTTGCTTGTTCTCACTCCCAGAAAATTTCTCCATCTAATTTTTCCATTGCTAAACCTTGGTATGTCCCTATAGACGTGTGGCCTGCACAAACCCCCAAAGAAAGCCCATGCTTGTTTGAATGACTAATCTCAGAAGCGTGGGAATTAATGCTTTAAACAGACAAATAAATGGGCCTATATGCTCTCATCCTACTCTAAAACCGATCTAGAGGCAGAGAGAAGAGATTAGCAAGCATGCATGCAACTATAAATCACCAATTAATGGAGTTATTTGGGAAGCAGTCTGTGATGTTTACACGTCTTAAAAGCTACGGGACTCCATCACGACCTGCAGAGAGAAAATTAAAGCCACATTAGGGTGGGGGGGTGGCTGTTTTTTTAAATGGCTTTTAGGTTTGTTGCTGCTAAACAGAAAACACGCAAGACATTCCTCTAGCATAATGAAGTGTTTCTCGCAGTGGCTTCATCAATTTGATTTACGGGGCTCTTTAAATTGCTTGGTCTGAGATTTGAGTTCAGAGCAAGACTCAGTTTATTAGACTTCACTTCCCTGTCGTTTAATTAAGATAAATTTGCAGAAGGGGAAACTGGAGGCAAGCAGAGAGGCAGGGATTTTCCTGCTAATCGTGAGGGAAAAGTTACAAAACCAGAAGGAGATTTACTCCTTGAAAGCCTCAATAACGGTGCAGTTATGGCGGAGGCCCCTGCGGTTTTTGCCTGTAGTAAATCTTGTTGGAGAGAGCCGGTATTTATTTTGAAATAAAGGCCCCACGAAATCAGGCTGCAGTTACAGGTAGTCCTCGACTTATGACAGTTCATTTAGCGGTGGCTGGAAGTTACAACAGCACTGAAAAAAAGTGACTTATGACCGTTTTCATAGTTACGACTTTTGCAACACCCCCATGATCATGGGATCAAAATTTCGGATGCTTTGGCAACTGGCTCGTATTTACAACGGTCGCAGTGTCCTGGGGATCACGTGATTCCCCTTTTGTGACCTTCTGACAAGCAAAGTCAATGGAGAAGCCAGATTCTCTTCAAAATAGCGTTAATAGAATAGGAATAAAAAGAAATGGAATAGAATATAGAATAGAATAGAATATAGAATTGAAGAGAATAGAATATAGAATAGAATAGAATAGAATAGAATAGAATAGAATAGAATAGAATAGAATAGAATAGATATTGTAATGTAGAATAGAATAGAATAAAGGAATAGAACAGAACAGAACAGAACAGAACAGAGGAATAGAATAGAATAAAGGAATAGAATAGAATAGAATAGAATAGAATAGAAACGAAAAAAACCAATAGAATGGAATGGAATGGAATGGAACGGAACGGAACGGAACAGAACCAAATAGAATAACAGAGTTGGAAGGGACCTGGAGGTCTTCTAGTCCAACCCCCTGCTTAGGCAGGAAACCCTACACCACTTCAGACAAATGGTTATCCAATCACTTCTTAAAAACTTCCAGTGTTTGAGAATTCACAACTTATGGAGGCAAGTTTTTTCACTTACTGTTTTCACTGTCACGAAATTCCTCCTTAGTTCTAGGTTGCTTCTCTCCTTGATGAGTTTCCATCCATCGCTTTTTGTCCTGCCTTCAGGTGCTTTGGAGGTTAGCTTGACTTCCTCTTCTTCATGGCAGCCCCTCAAATATTGGAAGACTGCTCTCATGTCTCCCCTAATCCTCCCCTAATCAGACTAGACCTACCCAATTCCAGCAACCGTTCTTCATATGTTTTAGCCTCCATCCTCCTAATCCTCTTTGTTGCTCTTCTCTGCACTCTTTCTAGAGTTTCCACATCTTTTTTACATTGTGCGACCAAAACAGAATGCAACTTATGGCATGGCATTCTTAATAACAGAAGAACAGAGGGGGAAGGGACCACAGAGGTCTTCTAGTCCAACCCCCTGATCAAGCAGGAAGCCCTATATTGTTTCAGACAAATGGTTGTCCAATGTCTTCTTGGAGGTCTTCTACAGGTAATCCTCAACTGACGACCACCATTGAGCACAATTGTTGCTAAGTGAGTTTTGCCTCCTTTTGCGATTTTTCTTGCCACAACAATTGCTAAGCCAAACACTGCGGCTGTTCGGTTAGCCACACGGTCGTTAAGTGAATCTGGCTCCCTCGTTGACTTTGCTTGTCAAAACGTTGCAAAATGAGATCGCATGGCCCGGGGGACGCTCCAGCCATCATAAATATGAGTCAGTTGCCAAGCTCTTGAATTTTGATCAAGTGACCCTGGGGATGTTGCAATGGCCTTAAGTGTGAAAAATGGACACGTCATTCCTTTCAGTGCTGTTGTCATTTCTAGCAGTCATTAAATGAATTATTTTACACCGTGTTTCCCCCAAAATAATACCCTGTCTTATATTTTTTTGCCACAAAAAAAGGCATCAGGTCTTATTTTCGGGGGATATCATCTAACCTCACTTGCGCACGTCGCCTCCAGCCTCCTTTTCGCTGTCAGAGGCCTTCAGGAACTTCTTCTTCTGCGGCCGGCAAGGCTTTCCTGAAGGCCTCTGCAGCTGATATAACAGACCTCTGGATCGATCCAGAGCTTCGTGATCAGCTCCAGAGGCCTTCAGGAAAGCCTTGCCGGCCTTGCTGGCGGCAGAAGAAATGGGCCGGTGAGGCAGGTGTCGGGGTGTACGAGGCCTGACTACACCTGTCTAAAGGTAAGTCGTAGGGCAGCTCCACCACCACCCCATCCCCACCAGGGGTGAGATTCAAAAATCCCAGCAACCGGCTCGCGGCTTGGTTGCTGGGCGGGCGTGGCCATGGTGGGCGTGGCCTACCGGAACTTCCGGGAGGGCTGTTTTCCATCTTCCCGAGAGTCCAGAGGCTTCCCTCGGACTTCTGGGAGGGTGAAAACAGCCTCCCCTGGGCTCTGGAGGCCCTCCGGAAGCCAGAAACAGGCCCATTTTTGGACTTCTGGAACGCCCGTTTTTTTCCCCCTCCCAGAGCCTCCGCACAGACCTTGCACGTACATGCATCGAAAAATGGGCCACGTGGAGACTCCTGGGAGGGGAGGGGCAGAGTGGGCAGGGCCAGCCAGTCGGTTCAACTCCCAGTTCGGTGAACCAGATGCAAATTTAACATCTGGTTCGCCCGAACCTATAGAATTCCACTCCTGATCCTCACCCTAGCTTAATTTTTTACCCGTCCACTCTGGAGTGGGTGGAATCTTAATTAGGGCTTATTTTTTGGGGGTGGGGTAGGGCTTATATTGGGCACACATGGAAAAATCAAGCTAGGACTTACTTTCGGGGTAGGTTGTATTTTCAGGGAAACAGGGGAAGTCAAAGATAACTTGTATGTGTATGGAACCCCACCAGGAAATCCCAGGCTTTGTAAGCCAGACTGGAAAACCAAGAAACATCTGGAAAAAGGCAGTAACAAACTCCTTCCATATTGCTATAAAATCCACTGCTCATTCCTGAATACGTCTCCTCAATTCAAAAAATTCACTTTATCAGCTGCTCTGGTAAATATCCACTTTCAATGCATTAAATTTTCTGGTACTGCTAGTCTAAATGAGCCGATAACCAGAGCTTGGATTGTGTGGATCAATTTATACAGTTTTCAGGCTAAATACTCCTAATCCTCCCTGCCTTCATTTTCTGATAGCATTAAATTCTTTCAGCTGCTGAATAGGACCAGTGATGGCTAATTTCTTTGGCAGGTCCTTCCCCAAAAACCAGGAGAATGCTAATGAGGAAGCGTTAAATATAATTAGAGATTAGTGCAAGTAAAAAAAAGATTAGTTGAACATTCAAGACAGTGGGGGATATAGTACTTATGATGACCCAAAGGGGCGTGGCACAAAGGCAACACAGTCACATAAGTAAGAAGAGTCCCTTGAATACCTCCAACTTTGCCCCCAATGTCCAGTTACCTTTGGCTGGAGAAAAAACTCTCCCAAAAACAGTCTTTAAGGGGAGGAAATTCAGTAAGTAAACAAAGTACATATGAACTGTAAACAAAAATCCACATAAACCACACTGCAGCAATTAACTGGATAGGGCAGGATAAGGAATTGCAGACTTCAAAGGCCAACAAAACACACACAGTTGGGAAGACGCCAGGAACCCAGATAATAAAAGATAACTCACGATTTGCTTCCAGCAATTTGCTGTGCACAATCTCCCCTTTTAAACACTGTGTTCCCAGCTGCAGCTAATGAAGGGAATCAGGGCCCTTTCCTCCCTCGTAAGCCATGCAACTCACATTGCTCCCTTCTCTGTTCCTCCCTGTGTGCCCTAGGATGAAGAGGGGGTGGGCCTGGGTCTTCCTCCGAATTCCCTCTGCCTTGTTCTACCTCTCCCCTGCTCTGCCCAGCCGGACTTAGCCCTTCCCCAGTTTCTTCCACAGCCAATGGAGCCACACTCCCACTCCTTGTCAACTGCTCGGCCTCCCCCTCCGAATCAGATTTCGACAGGGGCATGACAATGTATTATAAAAATATTTATATTGTATTCCTGGCTAATTAAATAGGAGGGGATAATTTAAAGTCAAGAGAGAGATTATACAGTAGTCCCTGATTTATAGCCATTCGTTTAGTGACAGTTCGAAGTTACAACGGCATTGACAAAAAGTGACATGATTGGTTTTCACAGTTACGACTGTTGCAGCATCGCAATGGTCACGTGATCAAAATTTGAATGCTTGGCAACTGGCATGCACTTACGATGGTTGCAGTGTCCTGGGGAATCATGTTATTCCCTTTTGCAACCTTCTGACTAGCAAAGTCGATGGGGAAGCCAGATTCACTTCACAACTGCCCTACTGACTCAACAACTAAAGTAATTCACTTAACAACCATGGCAAGAAAGGTTGTAAACAGGTTAGTCCCAAAACCCTTTTTTATTTATTTCAGCGGCTATGAATTTTAGTTATTCACAGCCCGTAATGAGTCTGAAACAGTTTGTAAATAGTCCCATGGAAGTCTGCCAAAGTCCTTCAGGATAAGTCTGATCAGTACCCACCTTTATCTTACTTGAAATGCTGCCAACGACTAAATGTCCAGTTAGTTATATAAGGCCAAAACAGAACACAAATTCAACACAGAGCTTCAGGTTTCAAACTGACCAGTATGAACAAAGTTGCTCCCTGCAAAGGTTCCTGTCCCTTTGCTCCTCCTTTATGTCTTATGGGAGGGCCAATCACCTCCAAGCCTTACTCCCAAGTTGCCCCTTTTGTCTCAACTGTTTTTGCCTTCTGGCAGCTCTGCGCATGCACGCACTGGGAACAGGCTCCCTCTGTTCCTCTGCCTTGCTGATGTCAAATTCTGGAGGCTCCGGAGTCAGCATATCTCTCAGATGGCCCGGGCCCCATCTCTGTATCGGACGCAGGACCCTCGTCCAAGTCCTCCCCAGACTCCTGGACTGGCCGATGTTCCTTCCCACTGTCCGACTCTGCTGCCATCTCTGCAGGCTTCCAGAGGACCACAACAGGATTTAGGTGCAGTTTTAAAATGAACTCATTTACCCTCCCATAAATATTCACAATTCATACACTTTCTTCATCATATTTTTATTTTATTTTATGTTATTTGTTTGTCAAACATGTACAAATTAATAAGTATAAGTATGAACATAAACAAGAACAAAGGGAATAAATACAGATAAATGGGGACAGTAGGACAGGGACGGTAGTCACGCTGGTGTGCTTATGCACACTCCCTTTAAGGACCTCTTAGGAATGGGGTGAGGTCCATGGTAGACAGTTTAAGGTTGAAGTTGGGAGGGTTTGAGCTGTAATAACGGAGTCGGGTAGGGCATTCTAGGCGTTGACCACTCTGTGGCTGAAGTCGTATTTTCTGCAACCGAGTTTGGAGCGGTTTACCTTGAGTTTGTATTGGTTGTTTGCCCGTGTGTTATTGTGGTTGAAGCTGAAGAAGTCATTGATAGGCAAGATGTTATAGCAGACAATTTTGTAAACTATGATTAGATCGGACCGCAGGCAGCGCAGTTCCAGATTGTCCAGGCCCAAAATTTTGAGCCTGGAGACATAAGAGAGTTCTATTGCAAGTGGAGGAGTGGAGAATTCTTCTCGAGAAATACCTCTGAACCCGCTCAATCGTGTTAATATCCGATATACAGTGCAGGTTTCTGGCGGACAAGCTGTATTCGAGAATTGGTCTGGCAAAGGTTTTGTATGCCCTAGTTAACAATTCAAATGTTGCCGGAGAAGAAGTTTAGCAAAATAAGGTTAACAACTCTTTTTGGCAATGCCTTCCTCCCTGAGCAGGGGGTTGGACTAGAAGACCTCTAAGATACCTTCCAACTCTGTTCTTTTATTAAGAAGGCCATGCCATAAGTACTTAGTTTAAGAATATCCTTCATTAAACTTATCCTGGAGACCTTCAGCGGAAATAGTCTCCATATAGTCTCAACTAGAGAAATGTGGTGTTATAGAATAGAATAGAATAGAATAGAATAGAATAGAATAGAATAGAATAGAATTCTTTATTGGCCAAGTGTGATTGGACACACAAGGAATTTGTCTTGATGCAAATACTCTCAGAATACATAAAAGAAAAGATACATTCGTCAAGAGTCGAGAATCATAAGGTACGACACTTAATGATAGTCATAGGGTACAATCAGCAATCAAATCTTACTAGGAAACAGTCAATATAGATCGTAAGGATACAAGTGACAAAGTTACAGTCATACAGTCACAAGTGGGAGGGGATAGGTGATAAGGAGTGAGGAGAAGATTAATAGTGATAGTAGTAAAGACTTTGTAATAGTTGGACAGTGTTGAGGGAATTATTTGTTTAGCAGTTATGGCATTGGGGGAAAAACTGTCCTTGTGTCTAGTTGTTCTGGTGTGCAGGGCTCTATAGCGTTGTTTTGAGGGAAGGAGTTGGAACAATTTATGTCCGGGATGTGACAGGTCTGTAAATATTTTCACAGCCCTCTTTTTGACTCGTATACAGGTCCTCGATGGAAGGCAGGTTGGTAGTAATTGTTTTTTCTGCCCTCCTAATTACTCTCTGAAGTCTGTGTCTGTCCTGTTGGGTTGCAGAACCAAACCAGACAGTTATAGAGGTGCAGATGACAGACTCAATCATTTATGTGCGATTTGTAACCATGGAAACTCAGTTTACGTCAATGTGCCTCAATCTATTTTTAAGATATGTGGACTTCAACTCCCAGAATTCCCCAGCCAGCATTTTTGCTGCCAAGCTTGAGAAGCACAGCTTTACGTCAATGTTTTGACAGGCTGGTCCTTATTTCTCCAAAATGCTCTTCAGTTGAACAATGAGGTTTCTTTTTTTTTTTCAATTATTTTTCCTATCTCCTTTTTTGGAAACATGTTATATATTAATCCAGACTTTTCTTTTTTGAGAGAGAGAGAGAGAGAGAGAGCGAGAGAGAGCGCACTCACCCTATCCAATTATAGATCAAAAATTCAGTCTGCTGACCAGCTGCCCAATGCATTCAGCAGTTGAGTTGGAAAGAAACCAAAGACTGTAAGATTGTAAGAAGAAAGCCTGGGGTTTTTTTTAAAAAATTTTTTTCTCTTTGTTTCTTTTATTAATTGAACACAAAAAACAACCAGGAAAAAATAGTGTGTGTTGTGTTTGTGTGTGTGTCTGTGTGTGTGTGTGTGTGTGTCTCTGTATGCGTGTAATGCAACTTTTCCCTTTTTAAAAATTAAAAATAGAGTTTGTTTATGTGTGTGTGTGTATATGTATATATCTATAAATTACAATTTATATAATATAGTGTGTGTGTGTGTGTATGTGTATACACACACACACACACACACACACACACACACACACACACACATATATGTATATGTATATATATATGGTTCGGGTATTTTCCCACGTCATTGTAGTTGTTCTTTTAAAGTTGTAGCAACGTTTCAGCAGAATCTCATCTGCCATCATCAGGCTTCTGTATGAACTGATGGCAGATGAGATTCTGCTGAAACGTTGCTACAACTAAAAAACTAATGACGTGAAAATACCGAATAACAATACCATACATGTAAGTACCCTGAAAACTTAAGAAAACATATATATATATATATATATATATATATATATATATATATATATATATATATATATATATATATATATATATATATATATATATATCTTAAGTTTTTAGCGGTACTTAAATGTATGGGATTCAGCTTTCCTCGGGTATTTTCCACGTCATTATAGTTGTGCTTTTAAAGTTGTAGCCTCCAGTGATGAAGCTCCCACAACTTCTGAAGGCAACTTCTGTTCCATGGGTTGATTGTTCTCATTGTCAGAAAATTTCTCCTTATTTCCAGGTTGAATCTCTCCTTGTTCAGTTTCAGTTTTTGATGCACCTTTTCCTTTTTTTAATGTTTCAATTGTTTTGTGTTGGTATTTTTGGTCTTTTTATTTTATTTTGGGGGAACCTTTGTACTTTAACTTTGTCTTGAATAATACACACATACACACACACAATTACATATATATATATATAGAAAACAAATATATATATGTTTTCTTAAGTTTTCGCAGGTAGTTACATGTATGGCATTCAGCTTTGTTCGGGTATTTTCCCACGTCATTGTAATTGTGCTTTTAAAGTTGTAGCAATGTTTCAGCAGAATCTCATCTGCCATCATCAGGCTTCTGTATGAACACTATACAGAAGCCTGATGATGGCAGATGAGATTCTGCCAAACGCTGCTACAACTTTAAAAGCACAACTACAATGACGTGGGAAAATACCCGAACAAAAGCTGAATGCTATACAAATACATATATATATATATATATATATATATATATATATATATATATATATATATATATTGGTATATAAATTATATCTATCTATCTATCAATCAACACACACACACTATTTTTTCCTGTTTGTTTTTGTGTTCAATCAATCAATATATATATAAATTTTATTCAAGACAAAGTTAAAATACAAGATACAAAGCTCCCCCCGCCCCAAAGAAACCAACACAAAACAACTGAATCATTAAAAAAAAGAAAAGGTACATCAAAAAAAATAAAAAAATACATATGCATGTTATCCCCACTAATTGAATCCTGAATAATACATTACTACAACATTGGTTCCCATCCTTTGCAAAAGAGGCCTGCCCCCACCCACCCACCCCAAATTCCTAAACTAATAAATCCATTTGCAAATTATGAATCTGTCTTCTATATATTATATTAGTAACAGAATAGTTAACAGGAAGAATGATAATACTAAAAAACAGAGAGTTATGGAGAGAGAAAAACAAAAAATAGACAGGCACATATATTGCCAGGTGCATATATATGTGTGTGAGTGTGTGTGTGTGTGTGTATGTATATTCTACACAGACATCATAACCAGTAGGCATATTTCATTGCAATTATCCACAGTGAGTATGTTGACAACTGATTCCTTCGTAGGTTGCTAATCCCATCAACTCTGTGGTGTGTGGAATAATTGGATCCATATATTTATCTTTCCATGCTGAACAATACTGCACGTCTATTAGCACTAAGTGGCAAATGGAAGGGACAAAAAAATCCACTTTTTAAATCCAATTTCCAGGCCCTAAGGGTGTAGTTCAAAAGAACAAGAATACCTGAAAAGAGTTAGGCCTTACCTCAGAATTAACACATGTGGTAACTTTTCCCCCCCAAACAAACCATTGTTAGGATGGAATCATCACTGGAGGTTTTTAAGAAAATGGAGGCTGGAGGCTGATTGGAAAGATGGTTTATTGATAAAGCAGAAGCACATGGTTGGTTCTGAGCACTAGTTGACCACGTGGAGTTGAGAGTGGGGGTGTATTTATACCTTCCCTTGGGCTTTGCACTTGAGCTTCCTGTTCCTGTGCAAGAACATGTATTCTATTGGCTGTTGTCGGACTCCCATGCAGCCATGTGGGGTCATGTTTGTCTGAGTCAAGTTTGGTTGAAGTTTGCTGGGTGATGCAATGTCCTTAAGAGAGTGGGCTCTGGTGCTAGATAATCCTATTATGTCCTGGAGGGTCATGTCTTAATCTCATCACTCTGGAGCTGGAGGTATTTTGTCTTGTACAGAGGCTGGCCCAGTCCTGCTGGGCCAATTAAGAAAGACTTGGGGGCTGCTTTCTGACTTTAAAAACACGTTTCTCCTTTAGGGAAATATAATATTCTGGCTTATAAAAAACATTTCTCAAAATATTTCATTCTTTTAGGAGGGGGTGTAGCTTCCCACAGAGGGAAAGAAGTCCGCAAATTCATTCGGTAAGAGATGAAGAACTGTTTCTAATCCCTCGGTCCTTACTCCTAACAGCTCTGGGTGGCTTCGAAACCAATTAAGAGCGATCATAAAAACATAAAACGGCATCCCAGCATAAACCAAAGTGGCAGCTGAGATCTGAATTTATGCCCTCTAAACACGGACTCAGACTGGCCAGTTGGCTCTTCGGAGTCTTATAAAAGGACTTTTAGTTTGGGGGTCATCCAAATCTCAGGGGCCAAACTGGTCCACCAAACTAGTTCCGATTGCCCCGCCAACTTTCGAATGATTCATTGAAACCTGTCCCACCCCTCCACGCCCCCAAAATCTGGGAAATATTAAGATGTGTCTGTTTGCTGTCACAGAGTTTCTTCTACTTAGAGTACGGCCTGTGTTATGTTCCTCCCCACAATATTTGCTTCTAGGTTATTTCTTCCGTTTAAAGCGTCGGGAGGGGTGGGCTTCAAAAATTTTAGCGAATGGTTCTCTGCCTGGTTGCTGGGTGGGCGTGGCCATGGTGGGTGTGGCCTAGTCAGCCTCCTGCACCATGGCGGGGGGGGGGACGTTTTCACCCTCCCCGGCTCCGGAGGCTTTCCTCAAGCTGCCGGGAGGGTGAAAATGGCCTCCCCAGGCTCCAGAGGCTCTCTGGAAGCTGGTAACAGGCTAGTTTCTGGCCTTCCTGAACTTCCGGGAGGCCCGTTTTTCACCCTCCCTGAGCCTCCACATTCGCCCTAGACTTACCTGCATCCAAAACGGGCCTCATGGGGACTCCTGGGTGGGGGCAGGGTAGGCGGGGCCAGCCAGGGATTGGATTTAGGGGTTCTCTGAACTGCACAGAATCTTAGTGTGATGACCCAAAGGGGCGTGGCATAAAGGCAACACAGTCAGATAATCAATAAGAGTCCCTTTATTATCTCCTACTTTGCCCCCAATGTCCAGATTACTTTCTGGCTAGAGAAAAACTCTCCCAGGAACAGCCTTTGACTGCAGAGAATTAAGTCCAAAACATGGTCAACACAAACTGTAACTTAAAGTCCAAACAAGCCAAACTGAAGTAATTAGTTTGGCAGGGCAGGAGCAAGAATTTCAGACTTGAAGGCACGGCAAAACTCACGCAGTTGGGAAGATGCCAGGAACACAAATAAGCCACAACAACACAAGATAAACTCACATTTGCTCCCAACAGCCTGCTGCATGCAGCCTGCCTTTCTTATAAATTGTCTTCCCAGCTGTGGCTAATGAAGGTAATCAGGGCCCTTTCCTCCCCCTTAAGCCACGCAACCCACGTAGCTCTCTTCTCCGTTCTTTCCTGTGTGCCTTAGGATGAAGAAGGGGTGGGCCTGGGTCTTCCTCTGAACTCCCTCTCCCTTTTTCTACCTCTTCCCTGCTCTGCCCAGCCGGACTTTGCCCTTCCTCAGCCTCCTCCACAGCCAATGGAGCCACACTCCTACTCCCTGTCAACCTCATGGATCTCCTTTCCTCCTGTAGCGTTCCTGAGGTAATGAAACTGACAAACCTCAGTTTATGGCGGTTAAAACTGGTTCTCTGCTGCAAAGATCTTGCGGCAGCGGTGACACCACACCTCCACGCAACAAGCAGGGAGCAGGGATTGGAGCAGAGCACAGGCAGCCTCTAAATGTGCAGGTTTTCCCCACACCAACAGGCGTGTCAGTCAAAGTGCCTCGGCGTGTCACGAGTGACACGCGTGTCATAGGTTAGCCATCACTGGATTAGATAGATAAATAGATAGATATAGATAGATATAGATAGATAGAAGGTAGATAGATGATAGATAGATAGATAGATAGATAGATAGATAGATAGATAGATAGATAGATAGATAGATAGATGATAGATAGAGATAGATAGATAGATAGATAGATAGATAGATAGATAGATAGATAGATAGATAGATAGATAGATAGATAGATAGATAGATAGATAGATAGATAGATAGAGTGGGAGGGAGGGAGAGAGAGGGAGATAGAAGATAGATACTGTAGAGCAGGGGTCTTCAAACTTGACAGCTTTAAGACTTGTGGACTTCAACTCCCAGAATTCCTCCTCCAGTCATCTTAGCTCAGGAATTCTGGGAGTTGAAGCCACAAGTCTTAAAGGGGCCACATTTTGAGACCCTTGCTGTAGAGCTTGAAATTGGTGTATTTTGACTTCTGCGTCCGCGTGCAAACAGAACCGGTTGTTAAATCGTTTGCAGCCCACCACTGATCTACAGTGTCAGTGTAGAACAGAGGCAGACTTCTAAATCTAAATTACAGATAAATAAATAAGTCTGGTGAATTGCACACATGACAGGAACATGAGTCACTTGCTTTGCGAATGTGCTGGAGTTTCAACTGAGAGAATTTCTAGGGATGGCTTGAAGTTCTCTGGATTTGACTTCCAGGAATTTTGGAAGACAGCCATCCAATTGGAGAGAAGAAGGTTGGTGTTTCCAGGACATTCTTTCCTCCATTTCATTTTGGTTCTGGGATGATATGGAATGTGACTTCCAGATTTTGTTCAGATATGAGCTCAACAATGCTAAAGGAGGACTTGTTCTAACTGTAGTTTGTTGAACGAGCTATAATGGCCATCATTTATGGTTGAGGATCTCTCATGGCTTCATCACGGGACATGTTCTACCGGTAGCACAGGGGTCTCCAAAATTGGCAACTTTAAGACTTCTGGACTTCAACTCCCAGAATCCCTTAGCTTAGCCACTGCATGACTGGTTGAGGAATTCTGGGAGTCGAAGTCCACAAGTCTTAAAATTGCCAAGTTTGGAGATCTCAGTTTTAGCAAAAGAAAAAAGAAAAAAGGAACTATTGGGTTTTGAAATCACATGCGATATGACTCTAACTTTGATTGGAAACTATGGTTATATGAATATAGTCACTTGGAGCTTAGTCAACAAACCATGGCTTAAATCTCGCATCAAATCTTGGTTTAAGAGTACGTCGGTGAGCTTCTAATTCTGCCATGTCCTATGATGTTGACTCCATGTCCTATGATGTTGACTTCCTGACTGAGTAATTATGCAGAGTTGAGGGCCATTAACTAGCTTTTTCAGGATCCTGTAGTGTTTCCCCTTTAAGCCAGGCATAACACACAGCAGTTTCAAGGTGTATAAAACAAGACACAGTTCATTGACTATACTATCCTGACTGGCTAATGGCAGATGGCTGAATAACAGAATAACAGAGTTGGAAGGGACCTTGGAGGTCTTCTAGTCCAACCCCCTGCCTAAAGCAGGAGACCCCTATACCATTTCAGACAAATGGTTGTCCAAAACTCTTCTTAAAAACCTCCAGTCATGGAGCACCCACAACTTCTAGAGGTACGTTGTTCCCCTAATTAATTGTTCCGAACCTTTTGGTTTTTCTTAATATGAAATAGAAATCAATCTATGTCACTAAAATCCTTGGAATAGCAATGGTCTTCTGCATTGTCACGGCCACCTACAATGTAATTTATGCAACCATCATAAATATGAATCAGTTGCCAAGCATCTGAATATTGATTATGTGACCACAGGGATCCTGCAGTGGTCGTAAGTGTGAAAAACAGTCATCGGTCACTTTTTTCGGTGTCATCGTAACTTTGAACAGTCATTAAACGAGGACCAAGGATATACAAGTTATGGAAATTATGGTGCCTTTCATTACTATATCTTCATAGGTATAACGGAGACACTTAATGGTTACTTGAAAAAATAAACACTCGTTCAGCCTGCAGACCTTTTTCTGAACCTTCCCTGTAGCATTATTTTAGATTTTTTTATGCACCGTAATTATTTGGACCGAAACCTTTTTTTCCCATCCAGGAGGCTGGGAAGTGGAGGGAAAAAAAATAATTTACTCTCCTCAAACAGATTTAATTAAACGGATCTCTGCAGATTCCTAGAAGTCTTTTAAAAAAACTTGCTTTGTTTTTTCCTCATATGTACAGAGTTATATTTTTTTTAAAAAGTAAATAAATAAACGCTGTTGGGAAGACTTCTGTCCACCCCCATGCTATTTATTTTGGCCGGCAGTCCCCCACCAAAAATGGGGGGAAAAAACCTCTCAGAGAAAAATTCCGCAAAAACATAGTTGCTAAGTTACCATGGGGGCTGCCCATAGTTTTGTTCCTTGACTGAAGCTACTACTCTCAAGATCATGAAAAATATGTTCAAGGTCATTTAAGATTAAGTAGCTTCGAATTTCCTTTTACTTTACTATTGTTTCTTTCTAAAAATAGAGTTTTAAAACTTTTCCCCCTGCTTCCAGGCTAAAAAAATGACGTCTGTTTTAATTCAGTCTCAACTTGAAGTGTTCTTAGACAAAGTGCAAAAATGCCTTTTTCTAAACCCGCCCCATATCCCAGGTGCAAGGAAGGTCACAATTGAACCTCAAATTTCCTTTGCTAAGAAAGGCAGTTGTTAAGTGAATTTTGCCTCATTTTATGACCTTTTCGGCCCCAATGGTTAAGTGAATCACTGCAGTTATTCAGTGAATAGTGTGATCGGGAAGGAAGGAAGGAAGGAAGGAAGGAAGGAAGGAAGGAAGGAAGGAAGGAAGGAAGGAAGGAAGGAAGGAAGGAAGGAAGGAGATATAAGGAAGGAAAACCGGGAGGGAAGGAGGGAGGGAGGGAGGAGAGGGAAGGAAGGAAGGAAGGAAGGAAGGAAGGAAGGAAGGAAGGAAGGAAGGAAGGAAGGAAGGAAGGAAGGAAGGAAGGAAGGAGATATAAGGAAGGAAAACCGGGAGGGAGGGAGGAGAGGGAAGGAAGGAAAAGGGAGGGAAGGAGGGAGGGAGGGAGGAAGGAAGGAAGGAGAGATAAGGAAGGAGGGAAGGGAGGAAGGAAGGGAAGGGAGGGAGGGAGGAAGAAGATATAAGGAAGGGAGAAAAACAGGGAGGAAGGAGAGGAAAGGAAGAAAGGAAAACAGCGAGGGAAGGAAGGAAGGAAGGACTTTGATTTTCTAGTAGTAAAATTGGACTTATAATAAGTCTTTTTGTAGGAACAACAGCCTATTGTCAATTTAGACAAAATGATGCTTTTTCCTTATACATTGTGGGTTCAAGCTGACCAAATATGATTATTAATCCTCAGCTGATTTACTTCCGTTCTTCTTGAGGCCAACTATTTAGTTCCACTGCAATTGAGGCCAAATATTTAATTCCATCCTCAGACGTAAAGGGAATCACCCTACTGTTACTATAGCTAAAAGAGTGATAGTGCAATATTTGAAAGATAAATATATGGCCCGTTTTACTGAGTGGATTGAAGAATAGAGAGAGTGGTTTTGGGTCAGCCCCATTCCCTCAGCCCAATCCACCTCACAGGGTTGTTGCTGTGGGCAAAGTAGGAGGAGGAAATTGTGTCGGATATGTTTGCTGCCTTGAGTTACTTATAAAAATAATGATGAGATACAAATAAATAAATAAAAAATACACATGCTACTTATGAGAAGATCTGCCTATAGACATAGTCTTTGTAGGGATAAATATAATGAAATATGATTCGTTTTTACAGAACTCAGTTGGTTAAAAAAAGCATGATAGTTATATCAGTTCACTAGCTCAACACCCGTGCTTCGTTACGAAACTATGTGATCGGACTTAGATTTTGGGGAGGAAAATAAGGGGGGGAGTTCTGCCTCTGCCTACCAGCATCCATCGGTATTCATCTGGCTAGGATCCTGTCAGTGTGTGAGAGAGTTGAGGGCTGTTTGGGAACTGAAGCAGTATTTGCTGTGTGAGCAAGAAGGAGACAGCAAGGAGCCTGGGCGTGGCTTAGCTCAACTGTTCTGTATTAAAGCTGCTTGGTGATGTGAAACTGAAACTGAAACGCCTCTCCTCTGCTTGTGTTTTGCCTTTGGAAGAGATTTCTTTCCAAGTGGGGAGGGGGAGTAGAACTTAGCATCAGACTGTGATAATAATCATAATCATAATCATAATAATGTAGGAAATACTAATGCTGTGATGGTCATTTCAAAAAATCCTTTCTTAGTGAGCACCTAGAAGCCAAGAGAAACATAGGTGCCAAATTTCAAGTTTGTAGGCTTTACAGTTCTGTAGATTTTGTGATGATGTGTGAGGGATATTTCGCTTTTATATATATAGAAGATATAGAAGATTCATTTTTAAAGAACTCAGTTTGTTAAAAAAGCATGATAGTTATATCAGTTTATTAGAAATAAATAAATATACATATACATATACATATATATATACACATACATATATATATATTGTATTCAGCTTTGTTCAGGTATTTTCCGACGTCATTATAGTTGTGCTTTTAAAGTTGTAGTGACGTTTCGGCAGAATATCGCTACAACTTTAAAAGTACAACTATAATGATGTGGGAAAATACCCGAACAAAACTGAATACCATACATATAAATAGCCGCAAAAGCTTAAGAAAAATACACACACACACACACACACACACACACACACACACACACACACACTCGCAGGCAGGCATACAACTAGTCCTCGACTTATGGCCACAACTGAGCCCCAAATGTATGCTTGCTAAGCGAGACTTTGTTTCACCCTGTTTCACGACCTTTCTTGCCACCGTTATTAAATTGGTGCAGCTGTTAAGTGGGTAACCCGGTTGTTAAGCGAATCCGGCTTCCCCATTGACTTTGCTTGTCAGAAGGTTGCAAAAGGGGATCACGTGACAGCCCCCTTCAGACTCTGTGACCGTCGTAAATATGAACCAGTGGCCCGGCAGCCGAATTTTGATCACGTGACCACGGGGCCACGTTGCAATGGTCATGTTAGAAATAGCCGTAAATCATTTTTTTCAGTGTCGTTATAACTGCAGTCACTAAACGAATGGCTGTAAGTCGAGGACTACCTATATGTAAAGATAGTCCTTCACTTACGACTGATCACTTAGTTTGAAATTACGACGGATTTCCCTGAGGCTACTTATGACCCCAGATTCCAAGTACCAACGACCAGGCCTTGCCCATACTTACGTGCTCCCATTTGGGTTGCTAGGCAACCGGCCCACATTTACAGTCATTTGAGTATCCTGAGGTCACAGGACCACAATTTAAGGTTGTTCTTTTTTTTTTTTTGCAGAAAATTTACTGCAATTACTTCTGGTTTCTGGCAAAACAAAACCCCTCGGCTGCCGTCCGTAGATTCATTAAACAACTGCTAACTTCACTTAACAACCGGCTTAAAAACGGTCTTAAAATTAGGTGCAGTCACGAGGCTGTCCCGTTTATTGACCGGCCACGACTTATGATGAATTCTGGCCTCAGTTATGGTCATATTTCAAGGACTACTTATGTGTGCATGTTTGTGCATACACTTGCAAAATGTTTGCATCAGATAATTATACCTAGAATTGTAATTTTACTGTGACAATGTATTATAATTTGTATTTTTTTTCCCTGTTGTTCGTTTTCACTCATTTTTTTAATTCCTTGCTGTGCGGTTTTCTTTTTATTATGTACGTTTGGGCTTTGTATCTTTTTTCCTTTTTCTGCCATTATTTTAGAAAGCAATAAAACATATTTTTAAAACCTAATCCCACCTTAAGAATGTTTATAACCTGCGAGGACTGAAAAGATATTTGCAGCCTAAGCCAGGGTTATTTTTCAACCTCGCAAACTATTAATACGATGGCAGCAAACCGCAAATGCCAGAATGTAGACTTTTCTTTCTGCAAACACTAGGGGATAATATTATGGTTAGGTGCTTTCGGAGGGAGGAGAGGGAAGAAAAGAGCAAAGGAATTGGGGAGTTTTTGCAAATCAAGGTGACTCCAGTCTGAAGTAGCCCAGGAAAGATGGTTAAAATCAATATAGGTAATCTTCGATTTACAACCATCATTCAGCGACCGTTCGAATTTGCAACAGCACTGAAAAAAAGCGACTTAAGACTATCACAGTGTCCTCTTGGTCACGCAATCGAAACTTGGAGGCTTGGAAACTGGCATGTACTCGTGACAGTTGCCGTGTCTCAGAGTTACGTGACCTCAGTGAAACATTTAAGTGAATTTTGCCCCATTGTACGGTTTTTCTTGCCACCGTTGTTAAATGAATCACTGCCGTTCAGGAGTGGGATGCAAATATTTTTACTACCAGTTCTGTGGGCGTGGCTAGGTGGATGTGGCCATGTGACTAGGTGGGAGTGGCTTCTTTTTTTTGCAACAACCCCCCCATGTGCTCCGGTTTTTTGCCTCCTGGACCTCAGGGGAGCCTCCTAGGCGAAGCAGTAAGACAGAGAGTGGGATGCGAGCAACAGCTGATCGTCGGAACAGCTGATCGTCGGGAGGGGAAAAAAGAAAAATAGAAATACCAATTTGGCTGAACCAGTAGCTGTTTTTTTTACTATCGGTTCAGCCAAACAGTAGCATTTTTTACTACCGGTTTGCCCGAACTGGGCCAAACTGGTAGAATATCATCACTGCTGCCATTTTTAAGTCACATGGTTGTGAAGCGAATCTGGTTTCTCCGTTGACTTCGCTTGTCCGAAGGTTGCAAAAGGGGATCACATGATCCTCGGGACACTGCGACCATCGTAAATGTGAACCGGTTGCCAAGCATCCGAATTTTGATCACGTGACCATGGGGATTTCTGCAACGGTTGCATAGGCATGAAAACCGCTCATCAGTTACTTTTTTCAGTGTTGTAACAGTCATTAAATGAAAGGTTATAAGTCAAGGACTACCTGTAGTTATATTTGATCTTGCATGGAGATTCTCCATCATCCAGGTCATGGTTGTCCCAGAGGTGTTTTTTTCAAGAGGCAACTGGACTTTCTTGTTTTTCTTTGAAGACGTTTCGCTTCTCACCCAAGAAGCTTCTTCAGCTCTGACTGGATGGTGGGGAACAGAAGGATTTATACTTCTTGCAGACAGCGGGTCATTTGCATCCTTTTAGAGAGTCATTGAGGCCACTTGGAAGTTTATCTGTGTCCTCAGGGTCACTTGAGTGGTGCAAATGGGTGTAGAGCCTTTTTTGGAACTGCTGAAAGGACTGTGTTGTAAACTGGAGATAGATGATGTCGTATCCCTCCTCCTCTGTTGAGAGAAGGCCTGTTCAATTTTCACCTAGATGGCCTCTTTTTGACCCCTCTTTCAAACCAGCGATCCTCTCTATTCAAAATATGGACTTTGCTGTCTTCAAAAGAGTGGACTTTTGTCTTTTAAATGCGGATGGACTGCTGAATCTTCTCCCGATGGGTTTGTTCCCCTATGTTTCATCCTGTGTAGAGAAAGAGAATCTGAATTATTATTTATACCTTTGTAGCTCGTTGAGAACAATTTCCCGAATAAGAAACCATTTTTTGTCCCAAAGCAGACCAAATGATTTTTGCATGCAATCTCAACATCTCACAATACTAACTACCCTGTTTTCCCCCAAAAATACGACCTACCCTGAAAGTAAGTCCTAGCTTGATTTTCACACATGCGCCTAATGTAAGCCCTACCGCCCCCAAAATAAGCCCCGATTAAGATCCCGCCCACTCCAGAGTACACTGGTAAAACTTAAGCTAGGGTGGGGATGAGGGTTGGAGCTGCCCTACTAGTGACCTTTGGACAGTTGTAGCCAGGCCTCACACACCCCAACACCTGCTTTGCCGGCCCATTTCTTCTGCAGCTGGCAAGGCCGGCAATGCTTTCCTGAAGGCCTCTGTAGCTGATAACAAAGCTCTGGATCGATCCTGAGCTCCGTTATCTCCTGCAGAGGCCTCCAGGAAAGCCTTGCTGGTCGCAGAAGAAGTTCCTGAAGGCCTTTGACAGCAAAAACGAGGCCAGCGGGCGATGCACGCAAGTGAGGTTAGTCAATGGATGGCATCCCCCCAAAATAAGACCTGGTGCCTTTTTTGTGTGGCAAAAATATATAAGACGGGGTCTTATTTTGGGGGAAATATGGGTACCACCTACCTGGAGGAAGAATTATTGATGGATGTAACCTATTGGCTATATACTACCTGCCAGTGTCAACTCCTGGACCCAATTCCAAGCTTTTTTTAAAAAATTGTTATTTTGCCAAACACGTAATGATTTCTGAGAAAGCATTTTTGGATGTGTGTGTGTGTGTGTTTTATTTAATGCAACTCAGATTAGAAGCTCCTTAGGAAAATTAGCCGAAGGGTTTGCTGCAGGTAGAGAAGCTGTGTACAAAAATAGAATTTCAGCCTCTCTCTTGTGATAGTATCCAAAATCAATACCGTCAAGAAATAATAAACGGAGCTATTTTGAATGATCACCAGACACTGATCTAATTTGGAGCGGGAAAATCTGCCAGGATGACTTCAGCTCTCTTTCATTGTTTGAAAGTATCTTTCTTTTCTTCTTTTTTTTAAAAAAAAATTTTGGATCCAGGAGCAAATAAATAAATACATTTGTTAACATATTGCGGTAGCTTTCATCGCACATGGTTTGGATGCCTTTTTTGGTTTTAATTTAGGTGCGCAAATGAATAAATACATGTCCATATTGCAGTACAGTTAGTTTTCAATTTGCAACTCTGAGGCCAGAAAATTCATTGTTTAAGCAGTGTGGCTGTTAAGAGAGACATCATGAGATCGTACTGGATTTTATGACCTTTTATTAGTGTGGTTGTTAAGTGAGACATTAAATGCTGGCTTCCCCTTTTTGACTGTGCTTGTCAGAAGCCAGCTTCATCCATTTACATTAAACCCGGTTTGGTGGCTGGATAATATTGCAATAGACAAATCACATCTTATCTAGGATTTTCATTTTTCTTCTTCCTCTTAAATTGCTTTTCCTACCCAACAGGTGCTTGGCACACTCTTCTCTTGGTTCTTCAAGGTCTATAGGTAGCAGTCTTCCAGTATTTGAGACGATGTCACAAAAGGAGGGGGTCAATTGATTTTCAAAAGCACCTGAAGGCAGGAGAAGAAACAACTGATCAAGGAGAGAAGCAACCTGGAACTAAGGAGAAACTTCCTAACTAGTTGTGATGACCCAGGGTGGAATACAAAACAAACACAGTCACAGAAAACAGGTGAAGCCCCTTTTATTCCTTCACTTTGCTTCCAAGCTCCGAATATCTTTGACGGAAGACAAAAAAACTCTCACACAAACAGTTATTAAGAAGAAAGGAAAAAGTAACACAAACCAGGCAAGATAAGGGCTGGAGGAGGTCCACAGATAACACACACTGGGAAGGACGCCAAACTCAGAGAGGAACCATAAACTAGAGATATTTCCACGCTTTGTTTCCAGCGTTCGCTCGTATGCAGGTCCGTCCTCTTATCCAATTGTCACAGCTGCAGCCCATGAAGAGAATCAAGGCCTTCTCCTCCCGAGTAGACCACTGTCTCTCCCTTATCCTCTCCTCCCTGCGTGCCCTAGGATGGGGAGGGGATGGGCCTGAGTCCTCCTCTGACTGCCCAGCCGGCCTCTGCCCTTCCCCAGCCTCCTCCACAACCTCCGGAGCCCCACTTCCACTCCCTGTCGCCTGTTCCTCCTCTCCCTCGGAGTCAGTCTCCACCAGGGGCATGACACCAGTGGTGGCACTCAGCCGGTTCGCACCGGATCGGGCGAACAGGTAGCAAGGATTTGGCGAGGGTCGCCAAACCAGTAGTACTTGTGTTGGGAACGCCTTCCATTGCTTGAATAGAATCATATGACCTCTATATAACAAGCTCTCTTTGCGAAATATGTTCTAGTTCTCTGGAATTTAACATTAATGTCTGTGATGAGAAATCACCTCTGCTTTCTCCATACTTGATGGTTTTCTCCATACAGATTTCAGAATAACAGAGGTGGAAGGGACCTTGGAGGTCTTCTAGTCCAACTCCCTGCTCAGGCAGGAGATCCTATATACCTGTGATGATGAACCTATGGCCCAGATGCCACAGGTGGCATGCAGAGCTATTTGTGCGGGCACACGAGCCCCAGCCAAACTTACCTGCACTGCAGATGCATATTTGCAGGCTGAAAATAGGCTGTTTTGTCACTTCTGGTATTTTCGGAAAAATAGGAAGTGATGAAACGGGCCTAGTTTTCGGCCTGCAAAGCCTGCAGAAGCCTACAGAAGCCTGCAGAAGCCTTCCTCAAGCCTCTGGGCGGCCGAAAAAGGCCTCAAACCGGCTGAAAATCAGCTGTGAGGTGCGCGCATGCACAGTGAGGTAAATTTGCCTGCAGCTCGCATACCGGCACAAATGGCTCTGAGTGCCACCTGTGGCATGCATGCCATAGGTTCACCATCACGGCTCTATTCAGTCTCTTCTTAAAAGCCTCCAGTGTTGGAGCACCGACAACACTTCTGGTGGCAAGTTGTTCCACTGGTTAATTGTTCTCACTACGAGGAAGTTTCTCCTTGGTTCTAACTTGCTTCTCTCCTTGATGAGTTTGCACCCATTTCAACACCATGCTTTCCCTCCCTCTCCCCACCCCTGCCAGTGGATTTCCCTCATGATGTGTCCCTTCCAGCCAGTAACACCTCCTGTTGTGTTTGTTGCAGTTGTGTTTGTTGGAAACCTGCTGTAGCTTTTCCCCGTTCCTGATGATGGGCCCGCCTATCTTGATTTTCCAGATGTTAATCTACTCTATCACCTCATCTGCAGAAAACACCCCAGACAGTGAAGTCACCAATGGCTCTTGAATTCCTTCCATCTTGCAGCCTTGCCAGGGGACTGGCTTGCGATACAAAACCCTCCCAGGGCCAAAACATGACGTTCTCCGTAGCCCAGATGAGAAAACACTGGCCACCAACCAAGCTATGATTCAAAGGTCTCTCTGCGTGCGTAGCCAGAGTTTATCCTGACCTTTGCAGGAAGACTGGTTGTACCAGATGGCCAGCTTTGGGTTTTTGAACATCTGGTTCTTGACATGGCTTGAAAAATAGAATATTCTCTCTGAAAGGGAAACCAGAGCTGAATCAGAGCAAAAAGAAAAAAGAAAAGAAAGGAGAAATTAGGTATTTTTCCTGGGCTGGGAGGCTGTAAAACGAGATTCAAACAGAGGCTGGGTTCCTAAAATTTGTTTAGCTATGTGCGGGAGAAATCTAGAGTCTGTATTAGCATGAGAAAGTGAGAATAGCACTGATCATGTTACCTAATTTGGTTATGACACATCTGCAAGAAAGCAACTGAGGTCAGAGCCCAGTCCTCCTCCTCTTTTCCTCAATCTACACTCCCTTCCAGGACTGATGATGTTACCTAGTTGGGTAATGAAAGGTCTTTAAGAAAACACGCAAGCTCAGAGAGCGCCAAAGACCCCACAGTTCCCCCCGAGCTACAAACATTCTCCTTCATAGGTATAAGAAACTAACTTTGATTAAGATATATTTTTTAAATTCATATATATGTGGTTTAAGCATGCTTTGTTTTCACATGACCCCGGGACAATGCAACCGTCGTAAGTGTGAGTCAGTTGTCAAGCGTCTGAACTTCTGGACCAACAATGTTGATCATTGGATTCCCAGAATGCTTTTTCTTTTAAACAAACAAACAAACAAACAAACAAGCAGAAGATGGCCAAAAAAAAAAGAGAATTAATTCCTCATTTATTTCCAAAAAGATCCAGAAGATTTGCAGTGAGTTGTTTTTGTTTTTTTCTTCGGGATTGACAATTGGCAATTCCCAGAAGAAAACTTAGCCAGCTCTGCTGACTGGGCTTTTTCCTTTGGCTGGCAGAAAGTAAGACAGCATCTGAGCATGTGCGGTGACGTTCACCCGATAAGCCCCGCCCTGCAGTGACATCACTGAGCCGTTAAGTAACCGAGAACATTAAGGGATGACGTCATGGCAGGATAGCAGCTACCCAGCAACCGGTTCGCTGCCCGGTTGCTGGGTGGGCGTGGCCATGGTGGGCGTGGCCTATGGAAATTTTCAGGAAGGCCATTTTTCACCTTCCCCAGAGTCCGGAGGTTTCCCTCAGGCCTCTGGGAGAGGGAAAATGGCCTCCCCCGGGCTTCAGAGGGCTTCCGGAAACCAGAAACAGGCCTGTTCCGGGACTTCTGGAACCTTCCGGGAGGACCATTTTTCACCTTCCCCAGAGTCCAGAGGCTTCCTTCAGGCCTCTGGGAGGGGGAAAATGGCCACTCCCGGGCTCTGGAGGCCCTCCGGAAGCCGGAAACAGGCCCGTTTCCAGACTTCTGGAAGGCCCGTTTTCCCCCTCCTAGAGCCTCTAAGTGGACCCTGCATCACATGGAGACTCTTGGGAGGGGAGGGGTGGACAAGGCCGGCCAGTCAATTCAAATACTGGTTTGGCGAACCACATGAAAACTTAACATCCGGTTCGGTTGAACCGGTCCAAACCGGTAGAATCCCACCCTTGCAGCCACCCTATCAATGTCCCGTTTTTTCTCCAGACGTTCCTGGCTTGCATTGTTTCCATGGAGTTTTCGATTTACAACATTCATTTAGGGACCATTCGAAGATACCCTTTCAAAAGGGACTTAGTTTTATGACACGTTTTATGGCCGTTTTTCACACTAAATGAGCATTGCAGCATTTCCGTGTGATCACGTGATCAAAATTCGGCCGCTTGGCAATGGATTCGTATTTATGACGGTCACAGAGCCCCTGGGGTCACACGATCCCCTTTTTTGTGACCTTCTGACAAGCAGCGTCAACGAGGAAGCCAGATTCACTTAACAACCGGGTTACTCATTTAACAGCTACAGTGATTCACTTAACAACTGTGGCAAAAAAAATCAGTTAACAAATGTCTCATTTAGCAAAGGACATTTTGAGCTCAGTTGTGGTCGTAAGTCAAGAACTACCTGTATAATATTGGCTCCATGTACAATGGATTCAACCTGTTGTCCCTTTAACACCCTGTTTGTTTAGTGACCATTTGAAGTACAACAATGTGTAACTTAACAACTGCAATGGTTCCCTTAACAACAGCGGCAAGAAAGGGCGTAAAATGGGGCAAAACTCACTGAACCCATCCCATTTAACAACAGAATTTGTGGTCGGAAGTTGAGGACTGCTTGCTCCTGACAGAGGCTATAGAGGTAGTCCTCAGCTTATGACCACAATTGAGCCCAAAATGTATGTCGCTAAGTGAGAGATTTGTTAAGTGAGTTTTGCCCCATTTTGTGACCTTTCTTGCCACAGTTGTTAAGTGAATCACTGCAGCTGTTAAACTAGTAACATGGTCATTAAGTGAATCTGGCTTCCCCATTGGCTTTGCTTGTGGGAAGGTCGCAAAAGGGGATCATGTGACCCTGGGGCTCTGCAACCGTCATAAATATGAGTCACTTGTCAAGCATCTGAATATGAATCACGTGACTATGGGGAATGCTGCTACGGTCATAAGTGTGAAAAATGGTCATAGGTCCCTTTTTTGTCATAACTTTAAACGGTCACTAAGCAAACTGTTGTAAGTCGAGGACTGCCTGTACAACGGTGCTAACTTAACAACTGCAGTGGTTCAACTTCACAACGGTGGCAAGAAAGGGTGTAAAGTGGGGCAAAGCTCACTGAGCCCCTGACCCGCCTTAACAACAGAAATTTTAAACTCAATTTGCCGTCGTAAGTCAGAGACGTACCCAAAATTGACAAAGGGATTCTGTTTGCTTGCTCCCTGCCAGAGGCTAGATTTACCCTTGTCTTGGTCTGTGGCTCTCTGTTGACTGTCCTCCTCCACATGGCAGACGCACAAACGCACAATCACATTCGCACAGCTCCTCCCTCTCTGGTGGAGCCATCGATCCCTTCCTTTCTCGGCCTCGCTTAAGGGCATAAATATTTCAGGAGCCAAAAGGAGCTCCCGCCTTCATCCATTATTCAGCCTCTCTCTTTAATGCGCCAAAGGACGGTGCCTGGCGACGTTAAAAGGCACCTGCTCTGTAGACCCCCATTGAGGGGAGGGGAGGAAGGGAGGGGGCATTTGCCCAAGGAGCAGATCTAAAACAGCCATCACCCCATTTGTCAAAACCACTAGTAACGTGTTTTCCCGAAAATAAGACCCTGTCTTATTTTTATTTATTTTTTTCGCCACCCAAAAAGGCACCAGGTCTTACTTTCGGGGGATGCCACCCACTGACTAACCTCACTTACACTCTGATAAGCAATGTCTGTGGGGAAGCCCGGATTCGCTTAACGACGGTGTTATGAACAATTGTGGCAGCCAAGATTATAAAAGGGGCCAAGCCAGATTCACTAAACAACAGTCTCGCTTAGCCAGGGAAATTTTGGACTCAATTGTGGTCATAAGTTGAAGACCTGCTGGCTGGGGAATTTTGGGAGTTGAAGTCCACACATCTTCAATGGTTGCAAAATATTGCTTTTAAAGTATAATACACTCGCTCGATAGTTTCGCTATGAAACTATGTGGTCGGGCTTAGATTTTGGGGAGGAAAATAAGGGGAAAAAATTCTGCCTCTGCCTACCAGCATCCTTTGGTATTCATCCGGCTAGCGTCCGGTCAGTGTGTGAGAGAGTTGAGGGCTGTTTGGAAACTGAAAGAGTATTTGCTGTGTGAGCAAGGAGACAGCAAGGAGCCTGGGCGTGGCTTAGCTCAACTGTTCTGTACTAAAGCTGCTTGCTGCTGTGAAACTGAAACTGAAACTCTTCTCCTCTGCTTGTGTTTTGCATTTGGAAGAGATTTCTTTTCAGGTGGGGAGGGAGAGTAGAACTCTTTAGCATCAGAGCATGTTAATAATAATAATAATAATAATAATAATAATAATAATAATAATAATAATAATAGAGGCAATACTAATGCTCTGATGTTCATTTCGAAAAATCCTTTCTTAGTGAGCACCTAGAAGCCAAGAGGAACATACGTGCCAAATTTCAAGTGTGTAGGCTTTACGGTTCTGGAGATTTTGTGATGATGCGTGAGTGGCTTTTCACTTTTATACATACAGTATATAGATTTGACTTCTGGGCTGTGAGGAAGGAATTGCATATTTTTTTAAAAAAATTAATTCCTCCACCAGTAAAACTGATTTTTGGAGTTTGGCTCAGCCTGTTTCTCTCTCTCTCTCTCTCTCTCTCTCTCTCTCTCTCTCTCTCTCTCTCTCTCTCTCTGTGTGTGTGTGTGTGTGTGTGTGCAATTTTTGACAAGCTTTGGCCTCAGCATTCCCACTGTTCTGCCTGGGAACACTTATGCAACTGATTGGGAGTGTTTTGAATTAAGAAAAACATTTAATTCCCCACCTTTTGCATAATCACCCATGAACTCGTTCCCTGTCACAACAAATCACTTAATTGACTTAAAGATTGCTGCGTGTGCTACTAAACTATATTCAAAAACCTGCCAAAGGATTCCTAGGAAGGCAAAAAAGGATCGAGGGTAGATTTTTGGAATGACACCAACGGTACCATTCGGGGGAATACCGTTGTTACAATTCGGGTAATCCTCAAGTTATGACCATTCATTCAGCAAGCCTCCAAAGCTACGACCGTACTAAAGAAAGGGACTTACAAGTTATTGCTCGAAGTTCAGTAAGGCTTCCGGAGAGGCGGTTTTGGATAATGAAGGAAAACATTTCAGAAACTATTTATTTATTTAGTTTGTCCGGCATGTATGAGAAAACAAGTATAAGTATAAACATAACATATAAACATATAAGTATAAACAGGTATAAATATATTCATAATAAATGAGTACGAATAAATGGATAAATGGGAAGAGTAGGACAGGGACGATAGGTGGGATTCTACCTGGTTGGACCAGTTCTATAGAACCTGTTGTTACGATTCTGTGCAGTTTGGAGAACCGGCAAATCGCTCCACTGGCTGGTCCCACCCTGCCCTGCCCACTCACTCCTTACCTGGCATGCGCACCATCCAACTTGCCTGCCTTTAGTTAGTTGCTATTTTTCCCTTTTTTTTCTCGGCTGTTCTGACTATCAGCTGTGCCAGGAGATTTAGATTAGCTAATGATTTCCTGCTTTCTACCTAATCTAAAAGCAGAGCTGAACCTTCCTAGCTTCTATTTTTCACTGCAGACTCAGGTAGCAGATTGCAGAAAGGTAGATCTCTGAATGAATCTGTGATTCTGTGAGCAACTCAATCTGCCTGCCTGCTTTGCCTGATTTTGGGTAAAAGTTGTTCTTTTTTAATAAAAAAAATCAATATTTACATAAATGTTTACAATATTTACACACAAGCCACGCCCAGCCAGTCACGTGACCACCAAGCCACGCCCATGAATTAAGCCACACCCAAAGAACCTGTTGTTAAGAAATTTGAATCCCACCCCTGGATAGGCACACTGGTGTGCTTATGCGCGCTCCCTTACAGACCTCTTAGGATTGAAGTGAGGTCCACGGTAGACAGTTTAAGGTTAAAGTTTTGGGGGGTTTGAGGATATAACTACAGAGTCAGGTAGTGAGTTCCAGGCATTGACCACTCTGTTGCTGAAGTCGTATTTCCTGCAGTCGAGTTTGGATTGGTTTACCTTGAGTTTGTATCTATTATTTGCCCGTGTGTTATTGCGATTGAAGCTGAGGTAGTCATTGAAAGGTAGGACGTTGTAGCAGACAATTTTGTGAACTAAGATAAGATCAGGTGTTTAGTTAAATCCTAAAATCATCTGGCCCCAGATGTTGCAGCTGCCAAAAAAGCCAATGCAATCCTAGGTTGCATTAAGAGAGGGATAGAATCAAGATCAAATGAAGTGTTAATACCACTTTATAATGCTTTGGTAAGGCCACACACTTGGAATACTGCATCCAGTTTTGGTCACCACAAAAAAAGATGTTGAGACTCTGGAAAGAGTGCAGAGAAGAGCAACCAAGATGATTAGGGGACTGGAGGCTAAAACATACGAAGAACAGTTGCAGGAATTGGATATGCCTAATTTAATGAAAAGAAGGACTAGAGGAGATATGATAGCAGTTTTCCAATATCTCAGGAGCTTTATTTTATTTATTTTATTTTATTTGGTTTGTCAATTGCTTACAAGATAATAGGTATAAGTAAAAACATAGTTATGAATACATGGATACATATAAGAAAAATAAAAGAAACAATAGGACAGGGACGGTAGGCACGTTGGTGCGCTTATGCACGCCCCCTACAGACCTCTTAGGAAAGGGGTCAATAGTAGAAAGTCTAAGGTTAAAGTTTTTGGGGTTTGGGGAAGAAGCAACAGTTAGAGTATTCCAGACATTGACCACTCTGTTGCTGAAGTCGTATTTCCTGCAATCAAGTTTGGTGCGATTAACCTTGAGTTTGTATCTATTGTTTGCTCTTGTGTTGTTATGGTTGAAGCTGAAGTATTCATTGACAGGTAGGACATTGCAATGTATGATTTTATATACCATGCTTAAGTCAGACCAAAGATGGCGTAATTCAAGGTTTTCTAGGTCTAGAATTTCAAGTCTGGTGGCATAAGGTATTCTGCAACGAGTAGTTAGCTTCCACAAAGAAGAGGAAGTCAAGCTATTCTCCAAAGCACCTGAGGGCCAGGATAAGAAACAATAGATGGAAACCAATCAAGGAGAGAAGCTGTGGGTTGTGGGTGCTCCATCATTGGAGGTTTTTAAGAAGAGATTGGATAACCATTTGTCTGAAATGGTATAGGGCAGTGATGGCGAATCTTTTTGTGGCGGTGTGCCGAAAGCGCGTGTGTGCAATGCGTCCCGCCCCACAATGCAATGCGTCCCGCCCCTCCCGCACATGCACGCACAACACCCCACCCCCACCCCCTTATCTGTGCTGCGCATGCACTCACCTCCCAGCTGATTTTTCGGCCCGTTTGAGGCCTTTTTCTCCCTCCCAGAGGCTCGAGTGAAGCCTCTGCAGCCTCAGGAGGCCGAAAACGGGCCTGCTGGAAGTGCCCGTTTTCAGCCTCCGGAGGGCCTCTGGAGCCCAGGGGAGGCTGTTTTCGCCCTCCCGGGGTCTCGAGGGAAGCCTCTGCAGCCTTTGGAGGCCGAAAAACGGGCCTGTTTCGGCACTTCCGTTATTTCCGTTTTTCAGCCTCCTGAGGCAGCAAAAGCTTCCTTCGAGCCTCTGGAAGGCCAAAACTGCCTCAAACAGGCCAAAAATCAGCTGGGGAGGCGCACACATGCGCAGTGCAGGTAAGTTTGGCTGGGGCTCATGTGCCCACACAAATGGCTCTGCGTGCCACCTGTGGCACATGTGTCATAGGTTCGCCATCACTGGTATAGGGTCTCCTGCTTGAGGAGGGGGTTGGACTAGAAGACCTCCAAGGTCCCTTCCAGCTCTATTTTGATTAATTAATTCATGAATGGCTTGGCTCCAGAAGTTGTTGCTCTGGGGAAAGGTTGGCTCCTCTTCTTTGTGGCAGCCCCTGAGATTACTCTCACCCCTCACCCTTCTTTTCATCAAACCAGACATGCCGATGCCATGTTCCTAGCACTTAATGGTGACGGCTGCCTCGTTTTCTCTCTCAGCATCTTTGAGCAGAGAGGAACATTTCAGGCGCACGAAATCGCCTCGCCTGGGAAATCGCCTCTGTCATGCCGGTCTCGGGGATCATGTGCTTCAGCTTTTGAAGCCCTGAGAACAAGCCACGTTCTTGCGAATCCCGCTGACGTTCTCGCTCGTGGGGGCCTCTGATCTGGGGCATGTGGTGGTTGTGACTACGATCACTTGATTTCCATATGTCCTGTTTCCCCACCCCCCTTTTCCCCCCCTCCCTTGCGATCTTTTTAATCACCTTATTTTTCTATTTGCTTCATTAAGTTTCCTTTAATGTGGAACGCTCAGTCACTGAGCAGCCAGTTGTAACTTGAGGACCATTTGCATTTTTCCCTTTTCTTTCTCTCTCTCTTTTTCTCTTTCTCTCTTTCTCCCTCCCTTCCCTTCCTCTGTTTCTCTTTCTTTTTTCTCTCTTTCTCCCTCTGTTCCTTTCTCTGTCTCATTTTCTTTCTTTCTCTTCTTCTCTCTTTTTCTCTCACTCTTCCTCCTTCTCCTCTCTCCCCCTCTCTTTCTTTCTCTCTCTTTCTCTTTCTCCCACTCTCTTTTTCTCCTTTCTCTCTTTCTGTCTTTCTTTTCGGCCCTCTCTCCCACTCTCTTTTTCTTTCTCCCCTTTCTCTACTTCTCTCTTTTTCTCTTTCTTCTTTTCCTTTTCTCTCACTCTTTCTCCCTCTCCTCTCTCCCCCTCCCCTCTCTTTCTCTTTATCCCTCTCTCTTTCTTTCTCTCTCTCTTTCTTTCCTTTCTCCCCTCTTTCATTCTCTCCCTCTTTCTCTTGTCTCTCTCTCTTTCTCTCTCCCTTCTCTTTCTCTATTTCTTTCTCTCTTTCTCCCACTCTTCTTCTCTCTCTCTTTTCTGTTTCTTTTCTCTTTCTCTCCTTTTCTCTCACTCTTTCTCCTTCTCCCTCTCTTTCTTTCTCTCTTTCTCCTTTCTCTCTCTCTTTCCTTTCTCCCCTCTCTTTCACTCTCTCTTTCTCTCTCCCTTCCCCTCTCTTTCTCCCTCCCCCTCTCTCTTTCTCTCTTTCTGTCTCCCTTCCCCAGCATTTTTCCAAATGAGGCCCACTTTTTAGCTTAATCTCTCTTTTACTGACAAAGTTATGTCCCTTGACACCAATTTTGCTCTTGTTCTGATCAATTTGCGGAACATTTCTCATGCTGACGGACAGTCCCAGGTGTCTCCATCATCACTTTGCAACGTTCCATTAAATTTTCATCTTTTCTGAATGAAAAATAGGCGAGGGGTGCACCATAATAATTCTAAGCCACAGTACCACGGCAGCGGCATCAACTTTAAGCTCCAATGCAATATAAGAAGAGTTCATGCTAAAAGATTAACGTTCATGCTAAAAGATCAAAGGTAACGTTTTAACAAAAGAATGCGGCCTGAATGATGATCATTAAATTAGGTGTCAGACTTGGTACTTTTGAGCAAACTATTTAGGAAGTGTTCTAGAATAGAATAGAAATAAAAATAGAAATAGGAATAGAAATTAGAATAGAATAGAATAGAATAGAATAGAATAGAATAGAATAGAATAGAATAGAATAGAATAGAATAGAATAGAATAGAATAGAAATTGAAATTGAAATTGAAATTGAAATTGAAATTGAAATAAAGAATAGAATGGAATAAAATTGAAATTGACAATAGAATAGAATATAGGATAGGATATGATAAGAAATCAGAATAGAATAGAATAGAATAGAATAGAATAGAATAGAATAGAATAGAATAGAATAGAATAAGAATAGAATAAGAAAGGAATAGAATAGAAATAGAAATATAGAATAGAATAGAATAGAATAGAATAGAATAGAATAGAATAGAATAGAATAGAATAGAATAGAATAGAAATTGAAATAAAGAATAGAATGGAATAAAATTGAAATCGACAATAGAATAGAATAGAATATAGGATAGGATATGATAAGAAATCAGAATAGAATAGAATAGAATAATACTAGAATAGAACCCGACCATGTAGTTTCGTAGCGAAGCACGGGTATCCAGCTACTAGGTCATATGGTGGGAAAAGAATATTTTCACAAGGGCCTCGCATATTACTCTAGAGAGAAACGTGTCTGAAGAGTGCATTGAATTTTCTCTTCGTTTGGAGATAGAAGACAATGAAGTCCCTTCCTCGTTTATCTTCCCCCGCCTCCCTCCCCTGCCCGTTTAGTGGGCTGTCCCTGAAGACAGGGCTTCTTCCCCCACTCCACCCTCAACAAAATGGCTCCTGGTCTATATTTAGCTCTTCTATTAGCAGAGATGTCAAAGGGGTAATTGCATTCGGTCCCTGCTAAATTGAAGTCAGCAATTCAGCTTCGGTTTTTTTCCTTGCAGAACAAATATCTCTTTTATATGTTTTGCTACGATCAGATCAGGTCCATAGTTCGTCCATCAGGGAAAGCGCAGCTGGACAGATTATTAACTATTATTAACTAAATAAATAATACTTTATTGTCATTGTACATATATACACAGTATACACATACGAAGAAATTCACATAACAGCCAGAGACCAGATCCAACACACACACACACACACACGCACGCACACACATACGACAATCCCCAAACTCACCTACACCCACCAAAATTCCCCACCCCCTAAAAACACGCATCCACACAACAGACCACGTAATATTGTCCAACAGTTCACTGATGATGGTCCTTAAGTTCATTGCGAAGTGCAATTATAGCTCTGGGATAAAAACTGTTCAGAAAAGGTGCGGTCCGAGTTTTAATGGTTCCGTATCTTCTGCCAGAAGGCAACAGCTTCAGAAAGATTGTGAGCAGGATGGGAAGAGTCTCTGAGAATGTTGTGCATCTTCCTCAAACAGCGAGATGCGAAGATGTCATCCAGGGCTGGTAGCTGGAGCCCAATGATATTCTGGGCAGTTTTAATGATTCTCTGTAGAGTCTTTTTTGTCCGCTACAGAGCTGCTCCCATACCATGCAAGGATGCCATATGTCAGGACACTCTCAATTGTTCTGCAGAAGTAGATGCTGAGATAGATTTCTCTTGCTGAGCATTCTCAGAAAGTACAGCCTCTTCTGTGCCTTCTTTACAAGCATGCTAGCATTCATAGTCCATGAGCGATCCTCTGAAATATAAGTACCCAGAAATTTAAAACTACCAGCCCCCTCCACCTCCTTATTCTTCTCATCCTTCCTTATTACCGATCTCCTTCTACTTCTGACTATAACCTAGTTGCCTGTATCTTTATGATTTATATTCTTTCATTTAGTTTCCTAGTATGATTTATGTTGATTGCTTATTTAGTATCCTATGACTGTTGTAGGAAGTTATCACTCACCCTTCTCCTAGAAAAATGAAATATCCTAGGAAATATTAAAAAGGCAGAATATTTTCCCTAAAAAGAGTAGAAACTCAGAAGCAGAAACTCAGCCACCACACCTTTGTTAATGGGTGGGCCTTTAAGGCCTGGGCCAGAGTATTTTACATAACAAAGATCTCCAGGTAGAACTATAGGAATTGCCCAAAGCCCTTTCATTACATCATCGTCCAGCAAGGCTCAGTCGAACCTGGGACTCAGGACAGCCTACACAGTTGCCCCATGGGAGTCTGACAACCAATCAGAATACAAGCTCAATCTCAAATCTCAATAGAGGGCATAAAACCAAGGGTCTCTCAGCATCTTGCTTCCTTCTTCTTTTCCTTCACCCAACATCTTGAAGCATGTGATCGTCCTTTTCACTTTGGAGATCCAAGCCATGTGGTCCTGCCCACCATTAAACCATCTTTCCAAACAGCCTCCATATTTCCAGAGTCTTTTTCCCCACTTGGAACTAAACCCAGAAGGATATTTCTTCCAACACTATCACTAAGTGTTGCATCTCATGATTCTTGATGAATGTGCTTTTTATGTACACGGAGAGCTTATGCACCGAAGACAAAGTTCCTTGTGTGTCCCAATCACACTTGGCCAATAAAGAATTCTATTCTATCTTAATGTGGAAAATAAAGTTCATTAGGTTGCAAATCTTGGCCTGACAAGGCAAGAAGGAAGTTTCAGGGAAAATGCCTTGAAGAGCAGGGGACAAATCATTTTTTCCCCCTGTGGGGGAACTATCTAAATTTCCATTCTTCTAAAGCTGCTCTCCTAATCCATATTTGATCGGATAAATTCTCCATGAAAGCTGATTTACAGGTAGTCCTCGGCTTATGACCACAACCGAGCCCAGAATTTCCGCTGCTATGCAAGATTCAGCAGGTTTGGTCATGCTTTCATTACAACCTTATCTGGCTGCACTTGTTCAGTACATCTCAGCGGTTGTTAAGTGAGTTAAACAGTTGTTAAATGAATCTGGCTTCCCTATGGACTTTGCTCGTCTGAAGGTGGCAAAAGGGAATCACTTGAGCCCCAGGGACACAGTGACCGTCGTAAATATGAGCCAGTTGCTAAAACATCTGAATTTTGATCACGTGACCATGGGAATACTGCAACGGGTGAAAACCGATCATCAGTCACTTTTTTTCAGTACCGTTGTAACTTTGAACAGCTCACTAAACAGATGTTTGTAAATGGAGGACTATTTTTATGGCAGATTGCAGAAATTTGCAATCTCACAGGAAAAGAACGAATAATTTTTTTTAAAAAAAATACTTTTTATTAAATTTTAACACTTTTTAAAACAAATCACATATACAATTTTTGCAGTAAGTTGTGGCATCGACTTTTCTGTTTTCATTTACACACACACACACACACACACATTTACATTTACATTTTGCATGATCTTTTATTCCTGTTATCTAACCAAACACACCATTTTTCCCAGACCGTATAATATTTTTTTTCTTCCTTCCCCTGCAATTCCATTGTAACTTTATTCATTTCTGCACAATCCATAATTTTCTTTATAATCATATTATCTGTGGGATTACTCTCTAATTTCCAATTTTGGGCATACATTATTCTAGCTGCCGGATACTTTTTAAAAAAATGATTTTTATTATTCTTTTTCAGCTTTGACACACATTAATGTAGATTTTAACAGTATTGTGTCATCATTATTATACAAATTATTCTACACATCAATCTCATACATATATCTACATTGATACAGTTTTATATTAGCTGCCGGATACTTTTACTTGTCCTGAATTTGTGCAGAAAAGTATAGCCGCGTCCGGACAACATTCTTACACTGATTTATTGATGTATTAATTTTCTGGGTTTGTAAAGTACCTTGAATTATAAATTGCCTAAATGCACTGAGTTTGGGCAGAGTAGCACTTAGCAAAAGCACTTTAGACTTATATACCACTTCACGGTGCTTTTACAGCCCTCTCTAAGCAGTTTACAGAATCAGCATGTTTACCCTCAACAATCTGGGTCCTCATTTTACTAACCTTGGAAGGACAGAAGGCTGAGTCAACCACGAGCCGGTGAGATTCGAACTGCCAAACTGCTAGAAATTGGCAGTCAGCAGAACTATTTTGCAATACTGCATTCTAACTGCTTTGCCACCACGGCTCCTGTAGTATCCACGGTAGTACTAACCCATAAACAGTCTAACCAAGTGTAACAACAATTAAATTACACGTGTTGTGCAAATGCAGCTTCTCAAGTATTTACGTTTGAGTGAAGTGTGTGTGAACCCAGCTAAGCTAGAATTTTCCCCTGCCTCGTATAATGCAGAAAATCAGGGGTCTGACAGAAAGCCGATTAAAAGGATAAGGAAATATATTCCTTCTGTGAAGCAAGAATTGTATGAATTATGGAAGTCGATGCTACGTGACATTTTGGTGACCTTTAACTTGGAGATTTTGACAAGTTATCCTGTTACTCCTTTAATTTATTTAGATATCTTGTCATAGATATCTAGAGATATCTATATATTCCTCTTTGAAAAATACATAAAAGGATCATATGCCAGAATGTGAAGTGTTGATACTGGTCTTCTCCACTGTTATAACTCCATGAAACTTGATTTTAGGATTCTGTACAGGTCGTCCTCAATTTAGACCAGGGGTCTCAAACACAATTTACCTGGGGGCCACTGGAGGCAGAGTCTGGCTGAGGCTGGGCCGCATAATATTATACTTTATATTTATATTATACACTAATATTATACTTTCATATCATGGTGGGGGCTGCAGGATATTGTCCTGCGGGCCGCAATTGGCCCGCGGGCCGCGAGAATGAGACCTCTGATTTAGACCTTAATTCAGACCAGAATTTCAATTAATCAGAATAGAGCTGGAAGGGACCTTGGAGGTCTTCTAGTCCTGCCCTCTACTTAAGCAGGAGACCCTGTACCCGTGATGACGGACCTATGGCATGCGTGCCACAGATGGCACGCAAAGCCATTTGTGCCACCACACGAGCTGCAGGCAAACTTACCTCACTGCACATGTGCGTACCTCACAGTTGATTTTCAGCAGGTTGAGGCCTTTTTCGGCCTCCCAAAGGCTTGAGGAAGGCTTCTGCAGGCTTTGCTGGCCGAAAACTAGCCCCCATTCATCATTTCCTGTTTTTCCGAAAATACCGCAAGTGATGAAACAGGGTTAGTTTTCGGCCTACAAAGCTTGCAGAAGCCTGCAGAAACCTTCCTCAAGCCTTTGGGAGGCCGAAAAAGGCCTCAAGCCGGCCAAAAATCAGCTGTGAGGCGCAGTGCAGGTAAGGGGGCGGCGGGGGTGGAGGGGATTGCGCATGCATGCATAGGGGGTGTGGGGGGCGTGCATTGCCTTCTGGGTGCTGGCATGCGAGTGCGAGCATGCAAGCGCGTGCACAATTTTGGGCACAGGAGCTCAAAAAGATTAGCCACCCCTGCCCTATACCATTCCAGATAAGTGGCTGTCTAGACTCTTCCTAAAAACCTCCAGTGGTGAACAAATCTGTTCCAAATGCAAAACACAAGCAGAGGAGAGGAGTTTCAGTTTCACAGCACCGAGCAGCTTTAGTACAGAACAGTTGAGCTAAGCCACGCCCAGGCTCCTCGCTGCCTCCTTCTTGCTCGCACAGCAAATACTGCTTCAGTTTCCAAACAGCCCTCAACTCTCTCACACACTGACAGGACGCTAGCCAGATGAATACCGATGGATGCTGGTAGGCAGAGGCAGAATTTTTCTTTCCTTATTTTCCTCCCCAAAAACGAAGCCCGACCACATAGTGTTGTAGCGAAGCACGAGGATCGAGTTAGTATTGTAGCTGGGTGTATAGCCTTACATTTAGACCAGTCTGCATTTGCTTGTCCAAATATTAGCTCTCCCTTCTTCAACATCTGTGTCTGAAAAAGCTGTGTGCTGCTTAACTGGTAGGAGGAGGAGGAAGTCACGCCAGTTTGCAAAAAAATCAAATGCAACCTCACGCTTGGCTGGGCTTTGAAGAAGCCCCTGGTGAACGATTTGAGCCCCAATTCACTAGCTGCCTGTTTGCTAAGCAGTCCATTCTTCCCTCCTTCCCTCCCTCCCTCCTTCCTTCCTTCCTCCCTCCCTCTCTTTTTCCTTTGTCTCTTTCTGACTGTCCTCCACTCTTCCCTCCCTCCCTCCTTTCCTTCCTTCCTTCCTTTCCCCTTTTTTCTTCATTTATTTCTGACTGTCCTCCTCTCCCTCCCTCCTTCCTTCCTCCCTTTTTCCTTTGTCTCTTTCTGACTGTCCTCCACTCTTCCCTCCCTCCTTCCCTTCCTTCTGACTCTTCTTCACTCCCCCCCCTCCCTTCTTTTCTTCTTTCCCCTTCCTTTCTCTCCTTCTGGCTGTCCTCCATTCTTCCTCCTTCCCTTCTTTCCTTCCTTCCCTCCTTTTCCTTTTCTCTCTCCTGACTATCCATCCACTCCTTCCCTTCTCTCCTTCCCTCTTTTTCCTGCCTTTCCTTTTGACTTTCCTCTACTCCTCCCTCCCTTCCCCCTTTTTCTTTCTCTCCTTCGGATTGTCCATCCACTCCTCCCTCCCTCCCTTTCCGACTCCTTCACTCCTCCCTCCCTTCTTTCCTTCTTTCCCCACCTTCTGTCCATCCATCCACTCCTCCCTCTTCCCTCCTGTCCTTTCGTCCTTGCTTGCTTGAGAGAACAAAGCCATTAAATTAATTGAAAATTACAGACATTTGAAAAAGAAAAAGATGACCTCTGGATGGCAAGGTATCTATTCTGCACCCTGCTGATGCCTCCCTTGAGATAACTTGCACATCCCTGAATGCTAATTCACTTCTTTTTCTAGTCTCCCAGGGTTGAAGGCCCAGTTAAACTGGGAAATCTAAAACACCCTCCAGAGGGTAAGACTGGTCCATCTCTTGCATGCTGTTGCCAAGAAAATTGTTAAATGTTTCTATGAAGTCACTAGTGGCTTATAGCAGGGGTCCCCAACCGCCGGTCCGCGGACCGGTACCGGGCCGCGGAACAAGCCTTACCGGGCCGCTGGTTGCTGGGCGCCGCCATCTTTTTTTGGTAAAAAAAGCAATTTTTCGTCAAAAAAGATGGCGGCGCCAGCGCTTGGTGAGCTTTTCCGGGTAGAAAGCCATTTCTACCCGAAAAGCTCACCAGCGCTGGCGCCGCTTATTTTGACGAAAAATCACTTCCGGTGATGTCACCGGAAGTGATTTTTCGTCAAAAAAAGATGGCGGCGCCCAGCTGACGCCGGAACCGGGCCGCGGCGCCCAGCTGACGCCGGAACCGGGCCGCGGCGTCGAAAAGGTTGGGGATCCCTGGCTTATAGATTATTTAGATTAACAGAGTTGGAAGGGACCTTATAGGTCATCTAGTCCAACCCCCCACCCAAGCAAGAGACCCTTTATCATTTCTGACAGATGGCAGTCCAGTCTCTTCTTGAAAGCCTCCAGGGATGAAGCTCCCACAACTTCTGAAGGCAACTTTTGTTTCATGGGTTGATTGTTCTCACTGTCAGAAAATTTCTCCTACTTTTCAGGTTGAATCTCTCCTTGTTCCGTTTCCATCCATTATTCCTTGTCTGGCCTTCGGGTGCTTTGGAAAATATTGGCAGCCCCTCAAATATTGGAAGACTGCTATCCTGTCTCCCCTGGTCCTTCTCTTCACTAAACTAGCCAGGCCCAGTTCCTGCAACCGTTCTTCGTATGTTTTAGTCTCCAGTCCCCTAATCATCTTTGGTGCTCTTTGCACTTTTTCCAAAGTATCTTTATTCAGATTAACAGAGTTGGAAGGGACCTTGTAGGTCATCTAGTCCAACCCTCCCTGCCCAAGCAGGACACCCTACACCATTTCTGACAGATGGCAGTCCAGCCTCTTCTCAAAAGCTCCCACAATTTCTGAAGGCAACTTCTGTTCCATTGGTTGATTGTTTCACTGTCAGAAAATTTCACCTTATTTCCAGGTTGAATCTCTCCTTGATCAGTTTCCATCCATTATTATTCCTTGTCTGGCCTTCAGGTGCCTTGGAAAATAGCTTGACACCCCCCCTCCACTCTGTGGCATCCCCTCAAATATTGGAAGACTGCTATCCTGTCTCCCCTGGTCCTTCTCTTCCCTAGACTAGCCAAGCCCAGTTCCTGTAACTGTTTGTTCTATGTTTTAGCCTCCAGTCCCCTGATCATCCTGGTTGCTCTTCTCTGCACTTTTTCTAGGGTCTCAAAATCTTTTTTATAGTGTTATATATAGTGTTATAGTGGTATATTATTGTTGTTGTTGTTGCTGCTATTATCTCTTTTATTCATTAAACATGAAATTCAAGTCAATTGAACATTTAAAAATGTATCACAAATATAATTGACTGGCGCTGATGGTTGATACGGGTTGCTGCCAGCATCCTGGGTATATCAACCAAGTATCTTCTTTAAAGGAACAAATGTTCCAAGTAGCACAATTTTTTTGTTTTTTGTTTTTGCAGTTCAGCTGGTGTTATTCCAGGAAGCTGCAATTTCTTGATGTGTTTTATAAAATTCTTGGACATGGTACCAAGTGCCCTGGTGACAATAGGTATCACAGTTACATGCTTCATCCATAACGGCCTAGTTTCGATGACCAGGTCACAATATTTCGTGATTTTTTTCCCCCCAGTTCTTTTTCTTCGACTCTGGCGTCTCCTGGCACAGCGATATCAATAAATTGGACATTTTCGGTTTTCGACAACTGTGATATGTGGCGTGTTGTGTTCCAAATGATGATCTGTCTGTATTTGAAAGTTGTTGTTATTGTTGTTATTGTTGTTGTTGTTGTTATTCATTTGGTTTAGCCACTGGAGATATTTAAAAACAAATCAAGATGACAGCTGTCTTTTTTTTAAAAAAAATAGTCTCCTATGCAGTGGTGGGATTCAAAAATATTTTACTACCGTTTCTGTGGGCGTGGCTTGGTGGGCGTGGCACGGGGAGGATACTTGAAAAATCCCCATTCCCTCCCCACCCCACTAACCTGCTTTCCAGCTCCGTTCTCCTGTACAGGGCAACAAAAGGAAACACAGCCGATCAGCTGGGACTCGGGAGGCAGAGAATAGATGGGGATAGGGCCAGTCAGAGGTGGGATTTGCCGGCTCTCCGAACTACTCAAAATGTCCGCTGCCAGTTCTCCAGAACCAGTCAGAACCGGCTGAATACCACCTCTGCTCCCATGGTTGTTTGTAGGAAAGGCAGCCTTGAAAATTTAATAAATAAAGGACAAAAGACAAGACGATGCACTCAAGAAGCTTGGTTTGACAGCCAGTGATTAAAGACTAGCATTCTTTCCTGCTTTTAAAATTCTAATTCCAGGCCTCCGCTGTCTCTTTTTGGCAGCCCATCTGAAATGGTTTTGACAAGTACATGTACTTCTTGGCAGACAGTCGCACGATGCGAGGAGCACATCTGAAAGTCAGCGTCCCACAGTTTGCCCTTTCCCACATGCGCAGCAGATGTTTGCTTAAAGGGAGGAAGAGCGTAAGGTTACCAGCTGTTGGCATGATCTGAGCTTACAAAGTTGCCCACGACTAGAGCAATGTTTGGCAACCTTGGGCACTTTAAGATGTGTGGACTTCAACTTCCAGAATTCCCCAGCCAGCACTTGCTGGCTGGGGAATTCTGGGAGTTGAAGTCCTCACATCTTGAAGCGATATTGACTGTGGGATTTTGGGAGTTGAAGTCCTCACATCTTGAAGCGATATTGACTGTGGGATTTTGGGAGTTGAAGTCCTCACATCTTGAAGCGATGTTGACTGTGGGATTTTAGGAGTTGAAGGCCACATATTTTAAAGGTATGTTGACTGTGGGGTTCTGGGAGTTGGAGTCCTCACATCTTGAAGCGATATTGACTGTGGGATTTTGGGAGTTGAAGTCCTCACATTTTGAAGCGATATTGACTGTGGGATTTTGGGAGTTGAAGTCCACAAATCTTGAAGCATGCTGGCTGGGGAATTCTGGGATTTGAAGTCCAGACATCTTGAAGCTTTATTGACTGTGGGATTTGGGGAGTTGGGATCTACATATCTTGAAGCATGCTAGCTGGGGAATTCTGGGAGTTGAAGTTTGCATCTTGAAGCATGGTGGCTGGGGAATTCTGGGTATTGAAGTTCAGATATCTTGAAGCTATATTGACAGTGGGATTTGGGGAGTTGATGCCCACATATCTTGAAGCATGGTGGCTGGGGAATTCTGGGAGTTGAAGTTCAGATATCTTGAGACAATACTGCCTGGAACTCTGGGAGTTGAAGTCTATGTACTGTATCTTGAAGGATGCTAGTTAGGAAATTCTGGGAGTTGAAGTCCACCTATCTTGAAGCTATGTTGACTGTGGGCTTTTGGAAGTTGAAATCCACACATCTTGAAGCATGCTGGCTGGAGAATTCTGGGAGTTGAAGTCTGCATCTTGAAGCAATATTGACTGTGGGATTCTGGGTGTTGTTCACACCTCTTGAAGCATGTAGATTAGGGAATTCTGGGAGTTGAAGTCCTCATATCTTGAAGCATGCTGCCTTGGGCAATTCTGGGAGTGAGGGCCAGATATCTTGAGGCAATACTGCCTGGAACTCTGGGAGTTGAAGTCTATGTACTGTATCTTGAAGGATGCCAGCTGCGTCTAGGGCATTCTAGAAGTTGAAGTCCATCCATCTTGAAGCATGCTTCATGGAGAATTCTGCGAGTTGAAGTCCACATGACCTAAAATTGTCAAGCATGCAAAACACTGCCTTGGACAAACATAATCCTGGCGCATTGCAACTTGAAGCCACTGCTAAGGCCTTTGGTGTCGTGTTTTTCCACCCTTCTTTTGCCAAGTAGCTTAGAGCCAACGCTTAGATTTTTTTCCCCTGCAGTGTCTCTGGATCAATGCTATACAAGGGCAAGATGCGAAATTTGAAGAGGCAAACCGTCTTCAAATTTCACTGAGAAAAAGCACAAACAAGATTCAGGAGACAGTGCCAAGGACAGTGTCAGAGCCAGTTCCAATCTGGGTGACACAAAAAGGGTTGATTTGCTAAATTATACCAAGGAGGGATGCGATAATGAACGGCTTGGCAGGATGGCTGATATGCTGGATAAAAGGAAATGCTCGTAATTAAACTTCGGAATTGGCTGGCATCAATGTGATGGCCGCTATAATTTAAGACAGCTTTAAAAGCGAATTGGACAGATTCAAGGAAGAACTGTCTGTAATTGGGATGGCCATTTATTACCTTTGCAATCATCACAGACAATCATGCTTAAATCTGAACTGCCAATAAGAAATAGGGGAAGAGATTGACCCTTGATCCATGGTTGAGAATTCTTGGACAGAGCTACTGGGGTGACCCAAAGCTTTGGATCAAATGTTCCGTCAATCAAAATAGAGCTGGAAGGGAACCCAGAGGTCGTCAAGTCCAGTGGTCGCCAACCTGTGGGCCGGGGACCACTGGTGGTCCATGAGAAAATTTTGGTGGTCCGCAAGGAAATGTCACCCCCAAAGCAATTAATCCAGGCTGCGCGCGGGAACACAAGGCTTGCATTGCTTGCATTGCGAACAACACGAGGTAGTGAGGGGAGGGGGGAAAGGGCGGAGGTAGGGAACTTGCCCCACCTGCCCCACGTGCCTGGCCTGGCCATCGAGCTGCTTCTTTCAGCTTCTTTCTTCTTCTGCTTTTGGCTGCAGGCAAGGAAAGCAGCAGAAGTCTTTCTTTCTCTCCCCCAAACTCCAGCAGAAATGAGTCTTTGGGACCCTGCAAGGCCTCCTGCTCCAAGAGGCTGTGCCGGCACAGACTCATTTCTGGCAGAGTTTGAGGGAGAGAAAGAAAGACTTCTGCTGCTTCTGCTGTTTTCCTTGCATGAAGCCAAAAGTCTCTCTCTCTGTCTCTCTCTCCCCCTGAGGCCGGAGCTGGAGATGGTATCCTGCGATCTCAAATAAAGAATGATCGATCGGTAGGTAAACGGGGTGGGGAATTTTCCTGCAGACTTTTTTTAGGATTTTCCCTGGGTCTCTGGTCCGCGGGATTTAAAATTATGAGTTCGGTGGTCCCTGAGGTCCAAAAGGTTGGCAACCCCTGGTCTAGTCCAACCCCTTGCTCAAGCAGAAGAAATGCCATTCCATTTCAGACTAGACTGCCCAGTCTCTTCTTAAAGAGCTTCAGTGATGAAATACCCACAACTTCAGGAGGCAAGTTGTTCCACTGGTTAATTGTCCTCACTGTTAAGAAGTTTGTCCTTAATTCCAGATTGCTTCTCTCCATCCGTTGTTTCTTGTTCTGACTTCTGGTGCTTTGGAAAACAAGCTGACCTCTCCACTCTTCTTTGTGGCAACCCCTCAAATACCTGAATACTACTATCAGGTCCCCCACCGTCCTTTTCTCTAGACTGGCCATACCCAATTCCTGCAACTATTCTTCATATGTTTTTTTTTTTAATCTCCAGGCTCTTAATCCTCTTAGTTGCTCTTCTCTGCACTTGTTCCAAAGTCTCAACCTCTTTTTTGTAATGTGATGACCAAAACTGGATGCAGTATTCCAGGTGTGACCTTACTAAAGGCTTTATAAAGCGATACTAATCCTTCACGCTGGTTCTATGCCTCTGTTTATAACAACCAAGGATTGTATTTGCTGTTTTTGGCTGCTGTCGCACATGGCTAGCTCATGTTTAAGTGATTGTTCCACTAGGAATCCAAAGGTCCCTCTCTCACCATTACTGTTTTTGAGCCAGGTTTCGCCTAATCTGTACTTGTACCTTTGGTTTTTTTTTCCTGCCCAGGTGTAAAACCTTGCTTTTCTCCACATTAAATGTCATGCTGTTGGATAGGAGCTATTGTTCAAGTTTGTCAAGATTTATTTATTTTTATTTTATTTATTTTGACTTGTCAATCGCTTACAAAATAATAGGTATAAGTATAAACATGAGTAAGAATACAGAAAATAGGTACAATTAAATGGGGATATAGGACAGAGACGGGAGACACGATGGTGCACTTATGCACACCCCTTACAGACCTCTTAGGAATGGGGTGAGGTCAGGAGTGGATCTTTTCGGATCCTGAGCTCAATGATTGCTATTAAACAATTACTCAGTTAATACATTCAGCTTATTTTTCTATTGACTTTGACCATTCAAAGTTACAACAACACTGAAAAAAAATGATCTTATAATTGTTTTTACGACTGTTGCTGCATCCCCAATGGTCAAAATTTGGATGCTTGGCAACTGACTCATATTTATGACGGTTGCAGTGTCTGGGGGTCATTGAGAACTTCTGACAAGTAAAGCCAATGGGGAAGCCAGATTCACTTAACAATCTCGTTCCTAACTGCAGTGATTCACAACAACTGTGGCAAGATAAGTCATAAAAGAGGGCAAAAAACCCCTCACTTAACAAATATCTTACGTAGCAATGTAAATTTTGGGCTCAATTCTGGTTGTAAAGTTGAGGATTAACCACACAGATAAATGACATTTTTTAAAAAAATATCCCTTGATTTAAACACTGCCTAGCAATGTTTGATGCTTTAATATTTTGCACAATGTTTTAAACACCTCTGCACAACTTGCTCCTTATTGGCTTAGTATTCCACTTGCAGGATAATAGAAGAAGTAAAAAAGTGGGGGGGGGAATCTGATAGCCCCTTTTCTGATTAATGAATTTTATAAAAGGCATCAGCTGTTGAATGTGCATATATCTTTTAATTTAAAAAAGTATTAGTTGGTATATGTTCCTGATTAGTAGCAAGGAGTTTACATATTTTATAGAATAGAATAGAATATTTTATTGGCCAAGTGTGATTGGACACACAAGGAATTTGTCTTGGTGTAAATGCTCTCAGTGTACATAAAAGAAAAGATACATTCGTCAAGAGTCAAGAATCATCAGGTACAACACTTAATGATAGTCATGGGGTACTATATTTTATAGACAGACAATTAATAATTGCAATCTCTCTTTTGTGTTGTTAAAGAAGAATAATTCTTTATTGGCCAAGTGTGGTTGGACACACAAGGAATTTGTATTTTTTTAATTTGTCAATTGCTTACAAGGTAATAGGTATAAGTAAAAACATAGTTATGAATACATGGATACATATAAGAAAAATAAATAAATAAAAGAAACAATAGGACAGGGACAGTAGGCACGTTGGTGCGCTTATGCACGCCTCCAAATGCTCTTGGTGTACATAAAAGAAAAGATACATCTGTCAAGAGTCAAGAATCATAAGGTGCAACACTTAATAATAGTCATAGGGTACAATAAGCAATCAAATCATACTAGGAAACAGTCAATATAAATCGTAAGGATACAAGTTACAGTCATACAGTCACAAGTGGGAGGGGATGGGTGATAATGAGTTAGGAAGAGATTAATAGTAATAGTAGTGCAGACTTTGTAAATAGTTGGACAGTGTGGAGGGAATTATTTGTTTAGCAGAGTGATGGCATTCGGGGGAAAAACAGTCCTTGTGTCTAGTTGTTTTGGTATGAAGTGCTCTATAGCGACGTTTTGAGGGAAGGAGTTGAAACAGTTTATGTCAGGGATGTGAGGGGCCTATAAATATTTTCACAGCCCTCTTTTTGACTTGTGCAGTACACAGGTCCTCGATGGAAGGCAGGTTGGTAGTAATTGTTTTTTCTGCAGTTTTTCTGCATCCAGTTGCTCCCATCCTCCCATACAACTTTTGAAGCTAAGTTTCTAGTCCATGTGATTTGAGACGTGCCTCAAAAGCGGCCAAAAGATACGATCAAAAGTCAGATCAGAGTTTAGTTATCTGATGGATGTGGTCCTGTGTGTGCTTGTTTGCATTTCCGTTGTATTAAACAACTCAACATAAATAAAAGCTGCAGAACTTAATTACTGTAATTACAGTAGAGTGATTGGTTTGTTCTCTGCACTTCGAAAACCTACTTTTCCATCTCTATTATTAGTGCTCTAAAATTGATTTACTTCCTGTGTTTCACCTGCCCCTTGAATTCCCATTATATCAATTTTAGTGGAGCTGCCTTGACCAGCTTTGTAACATTACAAACATTGCTAAATAAATGTTTCTCCAGACTGAGCTTTGGCAAATCTACGTACTCGAGGATCAGAGTGTACTGACAATACTCGTAAATCACACCATTCTGCATTTCATTGCCCATTCAAGGTTATTTCCAGCGAATTCAAGATCGTTCCAAGAGGTTTTTTGGGGTTGGGCAGAAAAATCTTGTACAGATATTGTGCAGAACTTGTTCTATCTCCTTCTGACGAAAACAAAATTGCTAGTAAACTGGGCTCTGGGTTTTAGAACTTCTGGTCTCTTACTTTGTTTGGCTCTACCTAAAAGCCAAAACATCATGATTAATAGGAGCTTGCTATCTTGCAGAAATCTAACAGATGGGAAGGACGATTCCCTAACTCCAACTAGCGTAAACTTAGCCTCGAATGATTCAGAAGAAGTGCTACAGATTTTATGTGAGCGTAGCACCTCCAGCTGCTTCTAAAAGCAACTGTCTCTTCTTTTTCTTTTTAGCTTTCCATGCAAGTCTGAAAAAGGATGGGGCTGCTCGGAGAGCTGACTCATGAAAACAGCTCCATCACTTTGTTTAAGCTGATGTGGAAGTCTGGAAAAAAGAGGTGGGGCTGCTAGAAGAATTGTTTTCATGAGCTGACTTGTTAAAGCAGCCCCATCTCTTTATTTGAGCTGATGTGGATGTCTGGAAAAAAAAAGATGGGGCTGTTTGAAGAGTTGTTTTCATGAGCTGACTCATTAAAGTAGCTATACCTCTGTCTTTAAATTCATGTGAAAATCTGGGGGAAAAAGATGGGGCTGTATTAATTAGCCGCAAGTCCAAATCAACTCAGGGTGCAAGTCTGAAAAAGATGGGGCTGTTTGAAGAGTTGTTTTCATGAGCTGACTCATTAAAGTAGCTATACCTCTGTCTTTAAATTCATGTGAAAATCTGGGGGGGAAAAAGATGGGGCTGTATTAATTAGCCGCAAGTCCAAATCAACTCAGGGTGCAAGTCTGAAAAAAGATGGGGCTGTTTGAAGAGTTGTTTTCATGAGCTGACTCATTAAAGTAGCTATACCTCTGTCTTTAAATTCATGTGAAAATCTGGGAAAAAAGATAGGGCTGTATTAATTAGCCGCAAGTCCAAATCAACTCAGGGTGCAAGTCTGAAAAAGATGGGGCTGTTTGAAGAGTTGTTTTCATGAGCTGACTCATTAAAGTAGCTATACCTCTGTCTTTAAATGCATGTGAAAATCTGGAAAAAAAAGATGGGGCTGTATTAATTAGCCGCAAGTCCAAATCAACTCAGGGTGCAAGTCTGAAAAAAGATGGGGCTGTTTGAAGAGTTGTTTTCATGAGCTGACTCATTAAAGTAGCTATACCTCTGTCTTTAAATTCATGTGAAAATCTGGGAAAAAAGATAGGGCTGTATTAATTAGCCGCAAGTCCAAATCAACTCAGGGTGCAAGTCTGAAAAAAGATGGGGCTGTTTGAAGAGTTGTTTTCATGAGCTGACTCATTAAAGTAGCTATACCTCTGTCTTTAAATTCATGTGAAGATCTGGAGAAAAAAAAGATGGGGCTGTATTAATTAGCCACAAGTCCAAATCAACTCAGGGTGCAAGTCTGAAAAAAGATGGGGCTGATTGAAGAGTTGCTTTCATGAGCTCACTCATGAAAGCAGCCTCGTCTATGCTTTTAAGCTGATGTGGAGGTCTGAAAACAAACGGGGCTGCTTGAAGAGATGTTTTCAATGAGTTGGCGCTCTTTGTTGAAAGTCGTGTGGAAGTCTGAAAAAGAGAGAGAGAGAGATGGGGCTCTTATTAATTAGCAGCAAGTCCATAGCAGCTCTTCTGAATCATTCCCATGCGTGCACAGCTCCTGTATAAACCCACAATGTGCTTTGACAATCCTTGCTTTATTAGGACATACAAATGAATTAGCATGCATCTCTTGACGCATTCCAGCCAAACAGCCTTCAGAACACGCCCTCTGGATGATTCTCTCCTGCTGTGATTTATGTGTCCCCGAAATTGCTGATGATGAGATGGTGTGATCATCCTCCCCTCTCTTGGAGTACAAATGAGTCAAAGCTGGGTTGATCAGTCACCTGTGTTCCTTGGAGTTGCAATGACACCCTAAGGCAGGGGGTCTTCAAACTTGACAACTTTAAGACTTTTGTGGACTTCAACTCCCAGAATTCCTCCTCCAGTCATGGTCTACTCAATGCGTAGAGCAAGGGTCTTCCAACATGGCAAGTTTAAGACTGGACTTCAACTCCCAGAATTCCTGAGCTAACATGACTGGAGGAGGAATTCTGGGAGTTGAAGTCCACAAGTCTTAAACTTGCCAAGTTCGAAGACCCCCCTTGCCCTAATGATACGTTGAATTTCAGAATTAGCCAGAGAAGTACATTACAGGCAGCCCTCGACTTAGAACCCCAATTCAGCCCCAAAATTTCGGTTGCTAAGGGAGACATTTGTTAAGTGAGGTTTACCCCCGTTTTATGACTTTTCGATGCCATCGTTCTTAAGTGAATCGCTGCAGTTGTTAAATTAGTAACACAGTTGTTAAGTAAATCTGACTTGACTTTGCTTGTCAGAAGGTTGCAAAAGGAGATCATGCAACCTAGGGACTCTACAACCGTCATAACTATGAGTCAGTTGTCAAGCATCTGAATTTTGATCACGTGGCCACCCCCTTACCTGCACTGCGGCACACAGATGATTTTTCGGCTGGTTTGAGGCCTTTTTCGGCCTCCCAGAAGCTTGGAAAAGGCCTCTGCAAGGCTTTTCAGGCCAAATTATAGGCCCGTTTTGTCACTTCCGGTATTACAGGAAGTGACGAAACGGGCCTATTCTGCTTGAAAAGCCTTGCAGCGTGCCATTCGCATCACGGATCTAGTTGGTATTAGTAGTTTCAAAAATGCAACTGAAAATCTATTGCTGCATTTTCATGAAATAACAATGTGAATATTATTCTTAATATTATCAACACACTTTAACTTCGATCATTGGAGCTTCCTTTTCTATGTTTGTGATTATTTGGTAAATTCCAAGCCTTTTTCAAAGGCAATTCTATGAATAAACATTATTTGAGGACAAATCTAATGTCACACTTAATCCACTTTTCCATTTCTCATTCAACTTAGGGTCCTGCTGGCAATGATGGGCACTCCTGGGCAAGATGGAGCTGTTGGTAAAAGAATCTTCTGGATTCTTTTGAAGCTCGTCTCGAGGTTCATGATTTAATTAGGGCAATCACCGGAATCCTGACACTAGGGTCATAAGTGTCAGGATTCCGGCAGTTTTAGAGTTGCCAATAAGTGTGAAAAAAATGTTATAACTTCAAACAGTCACTAAACGAATGGCCATAAATCAAAGAGTATCTATAACTGTGGTGCTGAATTACAGTCATAACTCGAAGAATTCTTCTAATCCCAGCTCAATTGGAATCAAACCCAGGTAGCTGCTTCCAGGGGTAGGATTGAAATTTTTTAACAACCGGTTCTGTGGGTGTGGCTTAGGTGGTGGGTGTGGCTTGGTGGTCATGTGACTGGTGGGTGTGGCTTGGTGGTCATGTTATTGGCTGGGCGTGGCCAACTCAATATCACTCACATCGAGGCACGCATCTCCTCGCCTGGCCTCTCATGACTGCGGGGATGCTGCAACAGTCGCAAGTGTGAAAAACAGTCATAAGTCACTTTTTTCAGTGCCATTGTAACTTTGAATGGTCACTCCACACAAGCAAAGTACCAGCAAAGGAGGGTAAAAAAAAACTCCAGAGACGTTCCTGAGACAGGAAGTCTCGTCCTGCCAAGAATGTAATAAGGGTTAACGGAGAGGCAGTTTCTGTAAGCAACACCAGAATGTTTCCTTCCTGCCTTCCTTACAGGATTAGCCCAGTAATTCCTTCTAACAACCGGTTATCCGAACTGCTTAGAATGGTAACAACGGTTCTAGTGAATAGGTGCGAACTGGTAGAATCCCACCACTGGCTCCTTCTCTTTCCAAGAATTAAAATTTCTCTTTTTTTTTTTTTCCCCTGTGTCTTCCAGGCCTGGAAGAAACGGTGGTTTATCCTTCGCAGTGGCCGGATGAGTGGCGACCCTGATGTCCTGGAGTACTACAAAAACAATCACTCTAAGAAGCCCCTGCGTGTGATCAACCTCAACTTCTGTGAACAGGTGGACGCCGGTTTGACCTTCAACAAGAAGGAGCTGCAGGACAGTTTCGTCTTTGACATCAAGACCAGCGAGAGGACCTTCTACCTGGTGGCAGAAACAGAAGAGGAAATGAACAAATGGGTGCGGAACATTTGTCAAATCTGCGGGTTTAACCAGTCGGAAGATCACCTGGGTGAGTTCACATCAGGGGTGCCAAAATATTTTGGGCAGAGGAGGGAGGCGACAAACTAGGAAGTAGGAAGGTTGGACGTCAAGGTGACAGCAGAAGAGAAGAGTTGGAAGGGACCTCGGAGGTCTCCTATATTAGAGTCTTTGCAGCGTTAATTCAGCTCCAGAAAAATAAACCCAGATGGCTGATGCTTCATTTAACATCTTTATAAACATAATAAGTAGATTTTACAGACCAGTTGTAGATTTCTCCAACGTGGAGCAAACTCAGACAGAAGTAGACATGTTACAAGTTCAGAGCTTCAGCAATAACTTCAGCAGCTCAGAAACAGACATCAGTTTCACTTTAGTTCAGCAAGCAATCATTATACACAGCAGAGGAGAGAAGCAGTTTCATTTTCGATAGACAGACTCAGAGCTTCACGTAGCTTCAGAGCAGCAGAGCTTAATATAGAGTCACGCCTAGGCTACTTCTAGTTTCAGTTTCCAGCCTAGGCTACATCTAGTTTCAGTTTCTAAAACTGTCCTCATTGGGTGATTTAGTTGCTATGCCTATTCATTGGCTGACCTTGTTACCAAGTTCTATTCCGGTTCATGAATATACTCTGACATTCTAGTCCAAGGGTCGCCAACCAGTGGGCTGGGGACCACTGGTGGTCCGTGAGAAAATTTTGGTGGTCCACAGAGAAATGTCCCCCCCAAAGCAGCCCCCAAAGCAATTAATCCAGGCTGCGCAGGAACACAAGGCTACGCCACCCATATGGCCAGGGCTGGGATTCAAAATTTTTAACAACCGGTTCTGTGGGCATAGCTTAGGTGGTGGGTGTAGCTTGATGGTCATGTGACTGGGTGGACATGGCTTGGTGGTCATGTTATTGGCTAGACGTGGCCAACACAACATCACTCACATCGAGGCACGCATCTCCTCGCCTGGCCTCTCATGACTGTGGGGATGCTGCAACAGTCGTAAGTGTGAAAAATGGTCATAAGTCACTTTTTTCAGTGCCATTGTAACTTTGAATGGTCACTCCACACAAGCAAAGTACCAGCAAAGGAGGGGGAAAAAACTCCAGAGACATTCCTGAGACAGGAAGTCTCGTCCTGCCAAGAATGTAATAAGGGTTAATGGAGAGGCAGTTTCTATAAGCAACACCAGAATGTTTCCTTCCTGCCTTCCTTACAGGATTAGCCCAGTAATTTCTTCTAACAACCGGTTCTCCGAACTGCTTAGAAGGTTAACAACCTGTTATAGTGAATAGGTGCAAACTGGTAGAATCCCACCCCTGCATATGGCCTGCCCACCCGCTGGCCCCCACCCTTCAGCCAAGTACAAACCTTACCTTGAGTAGAGCCACACGAGCTGGAACTGAAAGGTGAGACTAACGGCGAGGGAGGGAAATCTGCCCAGGGGTGGCTTGCTGACGTTGGCGGGAAAGTCGGTCCCATATTCCAGAGCTGCAGTAGTCAAAGGACTGGCCCTTTGGTCATCCCGGAGCAGCTCCTCCAGTCCATGGCAGGCCGGTACACCCGGGTGGAGGAGCAACTGCTCTGGTATGACCAAAATTCATATTAGTGGTCCGCGAGATTTAAAATTATGACTTTGGTGATCCCTGAGGTCCCAAAGGTTGGCAACTCCTGCATCTAGTCCAACCCCTTGGTCAGGCAGGAGATCTTAATACCATTTCGGACAAATGGTTGTCCAATCTCTTCTTAAAAACCTCCAATGTTGGAGCATTCACAACTTCAGGAGGCAAGTTGTTCCACTGGTTAATTGTTCTCCCTATCAGGAAATTTCTCCTAAGTTCTAGGTTGCTTCTCTCCTTGGTTAGTTCCCACCGATTGCTTCTTGTCCTGCCTTCAGGTGTTTTGGAGAACAGCTTGACTCCCTCTTCTTTGTGGCAACCCCTGAGAGATTGGAAAAAATGCTATGATGTCACCCCTAGTCCTTCTTTTAATTAAACTAGACCTACCCAATTCCTGCAACTGCTCTTCATATGTTTTAGCTTCCAGTCTCCTAATCCTCTTGGTTGCTCTTCTCTGCACTCTTTCTAGAGTCTCAACATCTTTTTTACATCGTGGTGACCAAAACTGGATGCAGTATTCCACGTGTGGCCTTATCCAGGCATTATAAAGAGGTATTAACACATCAGTTGATCTTGATTCTATCCCTCTCTTAATGCAGCCTGGGACTGCGTTGGCTTTTTTTTGGCAGCTGAAGGCAGGACAAAGAAGTAATAGGTAGAAGACCATTAAAGAGAGAAGCAACTTAGAACTAAGAAGAAACTTCCTGACTTTGAGAACAATTAACCAATGGAACGGCTTCCCTCCAGAAGTTGTGTGTGCTCCTATCGTGGGAGGGTTTCAAGAAGAGATTGGGCGACCATTTGTCTAGAATGGTATAGGGTTTCTTGCTTGAGCAGCGGGTTGGACTACATGACCTCTGAGGTCCCTTCCTACCCTATGATTCTAGGATCCACTCATCTAAAAGCATGCTGGCGGAGGAACTCTGGGAGTTCTCCTCCAACCTGGAGGAATAGGGAGGAATTTTCGGATACTGAATGATTAATCCATGGAACAGCTTTTGCCTTCAGACATGGTGGGGGCTTCATCGCTGGAGGTTTTTAAGAAGAAACGGGACAGCCACTTGTCTGGTGAACCCATGGCATGTGTGTCAGAAGTGGCACACAGAGCCATCTCTCCGCGCACGCCAGCCATCATCCGTTGCTCTTCCGGGTTCCGGTGCAGATGTGTGCCAGCCAGCTGGTCTTCACCCATGCGGGAATACCAGAAACCAGGAGAGCAGTTCCCTGACATGCATGCTCCGGTTTCCGGCGCATGCATGTATGCAGAGCAGCTATTCTTCTAGTTTCTGGTGCTCCCCCCCGTGCACGCACGAACGCTCCCCTTTCAGCACTCGGTACCAAAAAGGTTCGCCAACACTGCCCTATACCAGTGTTGGCGAACCTTTTCGGCACCAAGTGCTGAAATGGGAGCGCCGGAAACCGGAAGAGCAGCACCCTGCCACGCATGCAGGTGGAGGGAAGCTGAGTTTCTGGTTTCTGGTGTGCATGCGCGTACGAAGACCAGCTGGCGTGCCGCAAACTGGAAACTCGGCTTTCTGGCACGTGTATGCATGCTGCGGAGCTGCTGTTCTGGTTTCCGGCGCTCCTATGTGCAGGAAGACCAGCTGGCTGGTGCACATGCACAGGCTGGAAACCAGAAGAGCAATGGGCAACAGCTGGCGTGCCCGGAGAGATGGCTCTGCGTACCACTACCGGCATGCGTGTCATAGGTTCGCCATCACAGGTATAGGGTTTTCTGCTTGGGCAGGGGTTGGACTAGAACAGGGGTTGCCCACCTTTTGGACCTCAGGGACCACCCAAACTTATAATTTTAAATCCCGTGGACCAGATACCCTGGGAAAATCCCTCCAAAAAGTCTGCAGGAAAATTCCCCACCCCGTTCTCCTACCAATCGATCATTCTTTATTTGGGATCGCAGGATACTGTCTCCAGCTCCGTTCTCAAGGGGAGAGAGAGAGAGAGAGACTTTTGGCTTCATGCAAGGAAAGCAGCAGAAGCTGCAGAAGTCTTTCTTTCTCTCCCCCAAACTCCGCCAGAATGGTGCAGCCTCTTGGAGCAGGATGCCTTGCGGTGTCCCAAAGACTCATTGCTGGTGGAGTTTGGGGGAGAGAAAGAAAGACTTCTGCTGCTTTCATTGCCTGCAGCCAAAAGCAGAAGAAGAAAGAAGCGGAAAGAAGCAGCCCGGTGGCCACGCCAGACTTGTGGGGCGAGTGGGGCAAGTTCCCCCTCTCCGCCCTTTCCCCACTCCCTTTCCCCTCACTACCTCATGTTGTTCATGATGCAAGTGACGCAAGCCTTGTGTTCCCGCAGACCATGTGGGCGGCGCAGCCTTGTGTTCCCGCGCAGCCTGGATTAATTGCTTTGGGGGGGGGACATTTCTCTGCAGACCACCAAAATTTTCTCACAGACCACTAGTGGTCCCTGGCCCACTGGTTGGCAACCACTGGACTAGAAGACCTCCAAGGTCCCTTCTAACTTTGTCGTACATCATAATTAATTCTGTACATCGTAATTAAAAATCGGAGGTGTTTCTTCTGAGTTGAGAATGTGTTGTGTCTGAGGGTGTTTGGATGGTGGTGTGCAGGAGAGACAAGCCGCTTCCTTTGTGCTGTGGGCGGTAGCAGATTTCCCCAAGAACTATCCGATGTCCCCGGAATGAAATGTTTAATCCAGATGTCGGCATCCTGGAGGGTTTGAAAGGTGGGAAGGAGACTATAAATCCTTTGGCGTGCAAACAGAGTCCAATTCTGACATTTGCAAACTCACTCAAAACATCCCAAACCGCAGGATCTAACAAATAATGTTGCGACTGACGTTTAATCGCATAGTTCAGACTTTTTAATTTTGTTGGCGGGTGGGGGGGGCAGAGGCAGGAAATGGGGTGAGATGTCTAACACAATCCTAAGTCGTGTTAACAGAGGCATAGCGTCAAAACCACGTGAAGCGTTAGCACCGCTTCATAAAGCCTTTAGTAAGGCCACGCCTGGAATACTGCATCCAGTTTTGGTCATCACCATATTACAAAAAAAGAGATTGAGACTATTGGAACAAGTGCAGAGAAGAGCAACTAAAATGATCAAAGGCCTGGAGACTAAAACATGCGAAGAACGGTTGCAGGATTTGGGTTCGGCTAGTCTAGAGAAAAGAAGGACTAAGGGGGACACGATAGCAATATTCCAATATTTGAGGAGCTGCCACAAAGAGGAAGGGGTCAAGCTATTCTCCAAAGCACCAGAGAGCAGGACAAGAAACAATGGATGGAAACTAATCAAGGAGAGAAGCAACGTAGAATTAAGGAGAAATTTCCCAACAGTGAGGACAATTAACCAGTGGAACTGCTTTGCCTTTAGAAGTTGTGGGTGCTCCATCACTGGAAGTTTTTAAGAAGAGACTGGACAGTCACTTATATTTAAGATGATATAGGATCTCCTGGTTGAGCAGGGGGTTAGACTAGATGACCTCCAAGGTCCCTTCCAGTTCTATTTTGTTTCTTATGGCTCTTGGAAACATGTGACCCATTTGTTCTTACTCTATGTTTGTGTGTTTTTTTTTTTTTCATTTCTTGTCCTCCTCCTGCCCCACACATTGCTGAAATTTAAGTTATTTCGCCTCCAAATTCCAGCAAGTACTGCCTCAGGAAATGGCCAAAATTATTTATTTATTCAAATCCTGCAGCCGCCCAACTCAACCAAGCAACTCTGGATGGCTTAGCGTTCTAAAATTACAAAACATTTTAGGCCATTGGAAAGACATTAAAACGATAAAAACTCCCACAAAACAATGAAGTATAAACAAGCAGCTGCGATGATTAATCAGCTACGGTTGCAGGAATTGGGCATGTCTAGCCTAACAAAAAGAAGAACTAAGGGTGACATGATAGCAGTCTTTCAACATTTGAGGGGCTGCCCCAAAGAAGAGGGAGTCAAGCTATTCTCCAAAGCACCTGAAGAGGCAGGAAAAAGAGCAACGGGTGGAAACTAACCAAGGAGAGAAGCAACCTGGAACTAAGGAGAAACTTCTTGATGTTGAGAACAATTAATCAGTGGAACAGCTTGCCTTATAACCGCAACGAGCCCAACATTTTTGTTGCTAAGCAAGGCAAGTTGTTAAATGAGTTTTGCCCCATTTTACAACCTTTTTGTCATGCCCCTGAATCAGAGTCTGAATCAGGAAGATGAACAGCTGACAGGGAGTGGGAGTGTGGCTCCGTTGGCTGTGGAGGAAACCGGGGAAGGGCAAAGTCCAGCTGGGCAGAGCTGGGCAGAACAAGGGAGAGGGAGTTCAGAGGAAGACCCAGGCCCACTTCCTCTTCATCCTAGGGCACGCAGGGAGGAACAAAGAAGGGAACAACATGGGTTGCGTGGCTTACGGTGGAGGAAAGGGACCTGATTCCCTTCGTTAGCCACACCTGGGAAGAAAGTTGAAAAGAAATGCAGGCTGCGTGCAGCAGCTGCTGGGAGCAAACGTGGGTTTATCTTGTGTTGACTTTGCTTATCTGTGTTCCTGGTGTCTTTCCAACCGTGTTGAGTTTTGCCGTTCCTTCACGTCTGGAATTCTTGCTCCTGCTCTGCCAAACTAATTACCTCATTTTGCCTTGATTGGACTTATAGTTACAGTTTTGGTTGACCATGTTTTGGACTTGATTCTCTGCAGCCAAAGGCTGTTCCTGGGAGAGTTTTTCTCCAGGACATTGGGGGGCAAAGTTGGAGCTAATAAAGGGACCCCTAATGATTATCTGACTGTGTTGCCTACGCCCCTCTGGGTGATTCACACCTTTCTTGCCACAGAATCACTGCAATTGATAAGTTAATAACCTGGTTGTTAAGTGAATCTGGCTTCCCCGTTGACTTTGTTTATCATTAGGTCACAAAAGGGGATCATGTGACCGCCGGACAAAGCAACCGTCATAATTATGAGTCAGCTGCTAATCGTCCGAATTTTGATCATGTGACCACGGGGATGCTGCAATGGTTGTAAGTGTGCAAAATGGCCCTAGGTCCATTTTTTTCCCAGCGCCATTGTAATTTTGAAGAGTCACTAAAAGAATCATCGTTAAGTCGAGGACTATCTGTGATAACAACGTTGCATGGATTGTTAACCTCGAATTGCAAAACCCCAAAATCTAACTGGAAGATGCATATTTGATACTGATAGTAAAACCCACAGCATTTCTTAAGAAATCCCATTTCCATATTTTCCCATTCCTAGCAGGCAAGCATCGAGCTGAAATTCCTGGTCTGTTTTGCTAAACTATGCTTTACAACTCCACAACGTTATCTTTCTTGAATGTGTCGTGGGATCCAGCCCTACCCATTGCAAGACGCTTAAAATAAATACTTCCCAGAGTACAACAAGTGTTTCCTTTGGCATGCTGGATGAGAAATGACCTTTGAGTCAAAGCACAGAGTTGGAAATATTTGGCAATGCCATAGTGACTTCCATCATCGGATATTAAATTCTATCTATCTCTATCTATCTATCTATCTATCTATCTATCTATCTATCTATCCCTATCTCTTCTTTTTCTCCTCTTATCTATCTAATCTCTATCTATCTGTGATCTATATCTATCTACAGTATCTATCTATCAATCAAATGTCTGTCTGTCTACTATCTATCTAATCTCTATCTATCAACTATATTTATCTACAATCAATCATCTGTCTGCCTATCATCTATCTATCTATCCATCTATCTATCTATCTATCTAATCTTTAATATATGTCTATCTAATCTCTATCTATCTATCATCTGTCTGTCTATCATCTATCTATCTATCTATCTATCTATCTATCTATCTATCCATCTAATTATCTATCTTCTATATCTATATTTATCTACAGTATCAATCAATCATATATCTGTCTATCTGATCTCTATCTATCATCTATATCTATCTACAGTATCTATCAATCAATCAAATGTCTGTCTATCTTCTATCTAATCTCTATCATCTCTATCTATCTATCTACAGTATCTATCAATCAATCAATCAATCATCTATCTGTGTATCATCTATCTATCATCTATATCTATCATCTATATCTATCTACAGTATCTATCAATCAATCAAATGTCTGTCTATCTTCTATCTAATCTCTATCATCTATATCTATCTATCTACAGTATCAATCAATCAATCAATCATCTGTGTCTATCTACTTACCCACCTACCTATCATCTGTCTGTCTGTCTGTCTGTCTACTATCTATCTCATCTATCAAAGTCTTCCAATATCTAAGGGGTTGCCAGAAAGAAGAGGGAGTCAAGCTATTCTCCAAAGCACCTGAAGGCAGGACAAGAATCAATGCATGGATATTAATCAAGGAGAGAAGCGACCAAGAACTAAGGAGAAATTTACTGACAGTGAGAACAATCAATCAGTGGAACAGCTTCCCTGCAGAAGCTGTGGGTGCTCCATCACTGGAAGCTTTCAAGAAGAGATTAAGACATTTGTACAGAATGGTAGAATTTCCAGGGGGGGTTGGAATAGATGACCTCCAAGGTCCCTTCCAGTCCTATGATTGTAGGCTCCACCAGTGTTAAAGCACAATAGCTGGGGCAGTCTGGGAGTTGAAGTCAACCTGGTGATAGGGAGGAATTTTCGGACAGTGAACCATTGATCAGTGGAACAGCTTCCCTGCAGAAGTTGTGGGCACTGCAACACTGGATGTTTTTCAGAAGAAACTGGAGAGCTATTTGTGCAGAATGGTTGTATAGGGTTTCCTGCTTTGAGCAGGAGTTGGACTAGAACAGTGGTCGCCAACCAGTGGGCCGGGGGGCCACTGGTAGTCCGTGAAAAAAATTTCATGTTCCGCAGAGAAATGTCACCCCCAAAGCAATTAATCCAGGCTGCGCGGAAACACAAGGCTGTGCTGCCCACATGGCCCGTGGGAACACAAGGCTTGTGTCGCTTGCATTGTGAGCAATACGAGGTAGTGAGGGGAGGGGGGAAAGGGTGGAGGGGGGGAACTTGCCCCACTCGCCCCACTCTCCTGGCCTGGCCACCGGGCTGCTTCTTTCCGCTTCTTTCTTCTTCTGCTTTTGGCTGCACGCAAGGAAAGCAGCCAAAGTCTTTCTTTCTCTCCCCCAAACTCCACCAGCAATGAGTCTTTGGGACCCTGCAAGGCCTCCTGCTCCGAGAGGCTGCGCCGGCAAAGACTCATTTCCGGCAGAGTTTGGGGGAGAGAAAGAAAGACTTCTGCGGCTCCTGCTGCTTTCCTTGCATGAAGCCAAAAGTCTCTCTTTCTCTCTCTCTCTCTCCCCGTAAAAACAGAGCTGGAGACAGTATCCTGCAATCCCAAATAAAGGATGATCGATCGGTAGGAAAACAAGGTCGGGAATTTTCCTGCAGACTTTTTTGGGGGGGATTTCCCCAGGGTCTCTGGTCTGCAGGATTTAAAATGATGAGTTTGGTGGTCCTTGAGGTCCAAAAGGTTGGCGACCTGGACTAGACGACCTCCATGGTCCCTTCCAACACTGTTATTCGGTATCCTTCTGCAAATCAGCTTGCAAAGGCAGGCCTTCACCAAAGCCTTCATCTGTGGCCTTTGCTTTTCTCCACAACTGTTTGTTTGTTGAAGGCCTCCTGACTCTGCAGCCCGGAAAGCGTTACACACTGCGGCAGCAAAGGCCCAACTACTTCCTTTCTATTGTGTTCAGCGCACACTCCGGTTTCCTCTCCTGCCGCAGCCTCCTCACAGCTTCATATTTTCGTAGAATAAATTGTCACGGGGCCCTGGGAGCGAGGGCTGGAGGGTGGAGGGTTGGGCTGAGCAGGGCAAGGAAGGGAAAAGATGGGAAGGGCAAGGAAGGGGGAAAAAATGAAATTCAAGTTCCACTGATTCACTGTCCGAAAATTCCTCCCTATGACTTCAACTCCCAACTTCCCCAAGCCATCATGATTAGGGGACTGGAGGCTAAAACATATGAAGAACGGTTGCAGGAACTGGGCTTGGCTAGTCTAGTGAAGAGAAGGACCAGGGGAGACAGGATAGCAGTTTTCCAGTTTCTCAGGGGCTGCCCCCAAAGAAGAGGGAGTCAAGCTATTCTCCAAAGCTCCTGAAGGCAGGACAAGAAGCAACGGGTGGAAACTAACCAAGGAAAGAGAAGCAAGCTAGAACTAAGGAAAAAAATGTCCAGACAGTTAGAACAATTAATGGAATAACTTTGCCTCCAGAAGTTGTGAATGCTCCAACACTGGAAGTTTTTAAAAAGATGTTGACGGAGAACCATTTGTCTGAAGTGGTGTAAGGGTTTCCTGCCTAGGCAGGGGGTTGGACTAGAAGACCTTCAAGGTCCCTTTCCAACTCTGTTGTTCTATTCTAATGGTGAAAAAAAAAATAAGGTTCTACATTTAGGCAAGAAAAACCAAACGCACAGGTAGAGTATAAGTGGTACCTCACTCAATAGCAGTAACTCTGATTCATAAATTTGTATTTGTAGCTCAGGGTTGAACGGTTGGGGGTCCTTGGTGCTCCCCAAGCTGGGTTATTTCCTTGCAGACGTTTCTTTACCCAAGTAAGTAACGTCATCAGGGCTAGAAGGAAGTAGGGTTTTGCTTTCTGTTTTTATACAAGTGGATTGCCCTGTCAGTCTTGGTTCGAGTGATCTCAGATCTTCCTTGATTGGGCTATCGTTTACTGTTACCTTGTGTGGTGGTTTTTGTTTTTGTTTTTTTGCATTGATAGGTCCTTGATTGGATTATTGTTCAATTCTTGATCGTTTGTCCAGTGTTAACTTTGCTTTTTTTTTTTTTAATCTCCAGCAAATTAGCAGTGTGTTGATTTGCTGGAGAAAAAGTTGTTTGGGCCTTTTTCATTCTCTCTTTTCAGTGGTATGTAACCTATCCCCATTATCCGTGGGGAGTTGCACCTGGAAAATTCACCAATTTATAGCTGGTCCTTGACTTTTGGCCATATCGGAGCCTGCCCACTGTGGTCCTAATTTGTGACAGTTGTAAAATGGTTTGTAAATGTCCACGGTGTTCACTTCACAACTGCGGTGGCTGCTTTACAGTCTCTGGGTTTACTTAATCACTACCATACACACACACACGCACACAAATAAATGTGGTAAAATCAGGTTGTCCTGTTTCATAGCTTTGACCCTAAGTTTCCTGAGCCTCGGTCAGAAAGTTATTTTAAGAATCTTGTGGTGTTTGACTTTTGCTTTTGAAGCATCCACAGTTTCGTGAGAAGGAGTGCACTTGAGACATACCAAAGCATGATTAACCTTGCCCTGTTTTTGCTAGCTCTTCCTGTCAAAATGCAGATTAAAAACTGTGGATTCCTTGGTGCTCTCTCAGCTGCAGCCTGTTCTGAATTGGGCTTCCCAAGATCATGAAGCCGACTCCTCGTCCCGGTAAAACCCCTTTTATTTAGGTTAAAGTGAACTCCTTTCTAGCCAAGTCCCGGCCAACAGTCTTCCAAGAGATTTCACAACTACAGACTTGGAGAGTTGCCAGGCCTATAGTTCCCAAACGCCACGCTGTAGCAGCAATTTCTTGACAAGAAGTCAGGAATAGATTTTCACTCTGATGAATTGAACTAATTGTCTGCTGCAAACCCCAATCCCCTTTCGCTCCTCTTTATTCCCTATGGGAGGGGCCATTCACCATCCACCTGTGACTTTACTTCCGAGTCGACCCTTGTTCCTTAACTGTTCCCTTCTCCTGGCAGCTCTGTGCATGCACACACTAGGAACAGGCTCCAGCTATTCTTCTTCCCCACTGATCTCTGACTCCGAAGGCAGCTGATAACTGTCGGACGGCCCTTGCCCCATCTCTGCCTCCGACGCAAAGCCCTCATCAGAGCCTTCCCCAGACTCCAGGACTGGCCCATGTTCCTCCCCAACCTCCTCACTGTCCGCGTCACAACACAGCCGTCATAAATACGAACCCATCGCCAAGTGTCTGAATTTGGATCACATGACCACGGGGAAGCATCAAAAGGTCGTAAGCATGAAAAAACAGTCCTAAGCCACTTTTTTTTTCAGTGCCGTTGTAACTTTGAATGGTCACTAAATGAATCGAGGACTACGTGTGGTGTCATTTGACATTTTTCAGAAGATGGAGCATCCAGCCTAACTATAAACATCCAGCAAGAAGGGGGGAAAAAAACAATATTCAAATTGGAAGGCTTGTGTTTATGAATCAAGTGAAAGCATTCCACAGCTGTGTTCCTTTTATCCTGGTCCAGATTGCATTTTGGGCCAAAGCTGGAGTCTAACAGCTTTCTGTCAAAGCCATACAGATGTTTTCATACCCATTAAGTCCTGTCCCCAATTCTCCCACCCACCCCCCCACCTCCCTCCCAGTAGGGGGCGTGCATAAGCGCACCAACGTGCCTACCATCCCTGTCCTATTGTTTCTTTTATTATTATTTTTTATTTTTCTTATGTGTATTCATAACTATGTTTTTACTTATACCTATTATCTTGTAAGCAATTGACAAATTAAAAAAAAATTGCAAACAGAGCTAAAAATCCATCCGGGGATGTTTTCTCTCGAATAGGGATTTTTCCTATTCAAATTAAAAAATTTGACTGTCCAAACGGAGGAAAAACTGCCCTTCCGTAGAGTGAATTGGTATTAATACCACCCTATAAAGCCTTAGTAAGGCCACACCTAGAGTGCTGCATCCAGTTTTGGTCACCACATTATAAAAAAGATGTTGAGACTCTAGAAAAAATACAAAGAGCAACCAGGATGATGAGGGGACTAGAGGCTGAAACATACGATGAACGGTTGCAGGAACTGGGCCTGGCTAGTCTATTGAACAGAAGGACCAGGGGAGATAGGATAGCATCTTCCAATATTTGCAGGGCTGCCACAGAGAGGAGGAAGGGGTCAAGCTATTTTCTAAAGCACCTGTAGGCCAGACAAGGAATAATGGATGGAAACTGATCGAGGAGAGATTCAACCTGGAAATAAGGAGAAATTTTCTGACAGAACAATCATCCGAAGGAACAGAAGTTGCCTTCAGAAGTTGTGGGAGCTTCATCACTGGATGCTTTCAAGAAGAGACCGGACTCCCATCTGTCAGAAACGGTGTAGGGCTGCTTGGGCGGGGGGTTGGACTAGATGACCTATAAGGTCCCTTCCAGCTGTGTTATTCTGTTCTGTGCAGTTCTCAATCGTCTGAATTTTGATCATGTGAGCTTGAGCACACCGCAATGGTTGTAAGCGCGATAGACCGTCCTAAGTCACATTTTTCCAGTGCTGTTGCAACTTTCAGCTGTTGCTAAATGAATGCTTGTAAGACGAGGACTACCTCTAGCTGGAAATTGCCAAGGTTGGCAAACCCTAGTTTGAAGCAGGTACGCACAGACAACACCTATTATCCAAAGCACCCAAGGGCAGGAAAAAGAAGCAATGGATGGAAACTAATCAAGGAGAAAACCAACCTAGAAATAAGAAGAAATTTCCTAATAGTGAGGACAATGAACCAGTGGAACAGAAGTTGCCTTCAGAAATTGCGGGCGTTCCATCACTGGTGGTTTTTAAGCAAAAATTGGAGAACAATTTATCTGAAATGGTTTAGGTTCTCCTGCCTGAGGAAGGAGTTGGACTAGAAGACCTCCGAGGTCCCTTCCAACTCTTTTATTCTGAAGACTACCTGCATGGAAACACCTTTTTATTTTCACGGTCACATTTCTCTCTCCAGAAATTTGCAGATTTCCTGGTTCCCCACCTTTAAATCCTACGGACGTGTATCCTGCAGAAACTTCTGCCACCCCCCCAGGCTCCAAAATTCCCCTTAGAAAAATTCAAAAGAAATTCTGAGAATGCAGTCTGGGGGGAAAAAAACAAAAACCAGAAACCTGTTTCGCAAGAAAAGGGAAAGGCAAATTTCGATAAGGCATTGCAAGCCTGCCTTAACTGATTTATGGAAATGAGGTAGAGGCAAACCATGGCCTTTTTTTGTACACGCTGGCGTATTGCAGAGAGATCTTGACGCAAGTTGATCATGACCAGATTGTGATCTAGAGAAAAGATAGGGGCCGAAGCCTGCGTTGAAAAACAATAACGGCATACGTTGTGCCAAAAGTGCCTTGTGCATTTGGACGAAGTGGCCTAAGAGTGGCTCAGAACTGCTTCTTATTACAGGAACTCCTCGACTTACGACCGCAGAGGAGGTCAATAACAACTGCCTTACTTAGCCTTACTGCTAAAGTAAGGCGGTTGTTGAGTGAGTTTTTCCTCCATCTGTCGATCTTTTCATGGCAGTTGTTAATTTAGTAGTAGTTAATTTGTTAATAGGTAGTCCTGAACTTACGACCACAATTGAGCCAGTTAAGTGTTGCTAAGCGAGAAAGAATAGTGGTGCTTTCGAACTTTGGTGTTCTGAACCAACTCCCCCAAATACGACAAACTTTCAGAAGCGAACTCAAAAGATGCCTTTATTAGGAGAACTGGCAGCCCCGGCCAAAAATTTCTCTCTCACCACACAGGCTAACAAGTCCGTCTGTCCAGAAGATGAATAGTTCTCTACCACATCTATTCATCCCCACCCCCTGCCTTTTATCCCCTGAGCTAGGGTGGGGTGTTTTGCTAGAAGCAGTGGCTCTTCCGTCCCAAGGACCGGCCCATAGATTTCCACTACTCTCCTCTCTGCCTTCTGTGCATCAGTGCATCAGGCACTGGATCCAGCTATTCCTCCTATTCCTCATCAGCCACCTGCAGACCTGGGGGCTGTTGGCTCTCCATCTGAGGGCTGATGGACAGCCCAGGCTCTGTCTCTCTCTCTCTCTCCCAGTTCCATTCTCCCTTGGAGCTCCCGTCCCGAGGACCGTCCCATAGATTTCCACTGCTCTCCTCTCCTCTGCCTTCTGTGCATCTATGCATCAGGCACTGGGCCCAGCTGTTCCTCCTATTCCTCATCAGCCACCTCCAGACCTGGGGGCTGTTGGCTCTCCATCTGAGGGCTGATGGACAGCCCAGGCTCCACCTCTATCTCTGCCGGCTCCATTCCCTCTTTCCCCTCTTAGTTCTCAGGTTGCCTTGATGCTGACACTGACTCCCACGCCGCTGCTCCTCCTCCTCCTCCTCCTCCTCCTCTCTCCTCCTTCTCCTCCTCTCCTCCTCCTTCTCCTCCTCCTTCTCCTTCTCCTCCTCCTCCCTCCTCCTCCTCCTCCTCCTCCTCCTCCTCCTCCTCCTCCTCCTCCTCCTCCTCCTCCTCCTCCTCCTCCTCCTCCTCCTCCTCCTCCTCCAATTCAGCTGCTAGAGGGTCCAACCAACCCCACCATTTGAGGTTGGAGAAAACTTCAAGAGAAGAAACAAGCTGAAGGACCATCTAACAAATCTAGCCAGGGTTGTCACCCGGGTCACAAACAACCAGGTTCCATTTGTCCTAGTTTGGACACATGATACAAAAATCCAGTTTTCTGGAGAAGACCCTGAGGCTGAGTAAAGTGGAAGGAAAAAGGACACCAACAGCAGCAAAGCGAATAGACCCAGTTATACCGTAGTTGTGACGGGCGCACGGTTGGAAGATCTGAAGGACCAGATGGGGAACAAATCGTCCCAGAGAAGTTCTAGCGATGTGGTCCCTAATAGGAGTTGACAGCTATTGGATGGCACTTCATCACTCCTCAGTCCATTCCATCAAAGCAAAGACCCAGCTGGGCTCCCTTGAGAAAATGACCTGATGACACATAATCAATTAATGCTGGTTCTCTAACTTTGTAGCTTCTAGGTGGAAAAGCTGTGGTATTATCTGCCAGTGTCTCTGGACATGTGGGCATCCTAAATAATCCATGATCGTCAAACAATCCATGCAAAGAGCCAACTCTTGGAAGGAGAGCAAAACCCTCCCTTACTAACGCTGATTATATTTCCGAGTTTGGTTATGAAAGGTCTGCAAGAAAACAACCGAGCTCAGAGAGCACCAAGGACCCCATGGTCGTCATCCTCCTTTGGAGTGAAATGGAAGGGAAGGGGAGAGAATGAGAAGAGAATAAGAATAAGAAGAGGGGAGGGGAGAGAGGAGAGGAGAGGAGAAGAGAAGAGAAGAGAATTAGAAGAGGAGAGGAGAGAAGAAGAGAATAAGGAGAGAAGAGAAGAGAATAAGAGAGAAGAGAAGAAGAGAAGAGAAGAGAAGAGAATAAGGAGAGAAGAGAAGAGAATAAGGAGAGAAGAGAAGAATAGAAGAGAAGAGAATTAGAAGAGAAGAGAAGATGAGAAGAGAAGAGAAAATAAGAATAGAATAGAATAGAATAAGGAGAGGAGAGAAGAAGAGAAGAGAAGATCATTAGAAGAGAAGATGAGAATAGAATAGAATAAGGATAGAATAGAATAGAATAGAATAGAATAGAATAGAATAGAATAGAATAGAATAGAATAACAGAGTTGGAAGGGACCTTGGAGGTCTTCTAGTCCAACCCCCTGTTCAGGCAGGAAATCCTATACCACTTCAGACAAATGGCTGTCCAATCTCTTTACAACTTCTGGAGGCAAAGTCGTTCCACTGATTAATTGTTCTAACTGTCAGGAAATTTCTCCTTAGTTCTAAGTTGCTTCTCTCCTTGATGAGTTTCCATCCGCTGCTTGTTATCCTACCCTCAGGGGCTTTGGAGAATAGCTTGACTCCCTCTTCTTTGGGGCAGCCCCTCAAATATTGGAAGACTGCTCTCATGCCACCCTTCGTTCTTCTTTTCATCAAACTACACAGGCCCAGTTCCTGCAACCGTTCTTCGTATGTTTTAGCCTCCTCCCTCCTAATCCTCTTTGTTGCTCTTCTCTGCATTCTTTCTAGAGCCTCAACATCTTTTTTTGCATCGTAGCGACCAAACCTGGATGCAAGTGTTGCCTTACCAAGGCATGATAATAGTTCCATGGCGCAAGGGAATATGCTGGCTGGGGAACTCTGGGAGTTGAAGTCCACACATCTTAAAAGTTGCTGAGTTTAAAACATACTATGCGGTTCCTTCTTAGTTACTGAGGATGTTGTGCACCTCCTGCTGAGCTGTATTATTTCTTAATTTATTTGATTTGTCAAACACAAGATAATAGGTATAAGTATAAACCTGAGTAAGAATACAGGAAATAGATCAGAATAAATGGGGACAATAGGACAGGGATGGTAGGCACGATGATGCACTCAAGTATGCCCCCTACAAACCTCTTAGGAATGGGGTGAGGTCAATAGTGGATAGTTTAAGGGTAAAGGAGTGGGAGGGTTTGAGGATGTAACTACAGAGTCAGGAAGTGCATTCAAAGCATTGACCACTCCGTTGCTGAAGTCGTACTTCCTGCAATCAAGTTTGGAGCGGTTTACCTTGAGTTTGTATCTGCTGTGTGCTCTTGTGTTTATTTATTTATTTATTTGATTTGCCAATTGTTTACAAGATAATAAGTATAAGTGTATACATAGTTGTGAATACATGAAATGGTTATAAGAAAAATAAAAGAATAAGAAACAATAGACAGGGCGTAGGCACGTTGGTGCATGACGCCCTGACCTCTTAGGGGGTGAGGTCAGGAAAGTTTTGGGGTTTGGGAAGAAACGAGTCGGGTGAGCAGACAGTCATTGACGGGCAGGACGTCGTATTTTGTGTACTACTAATTGGCCTCACCTTGTTCACAAGATGCTCCAGTTTGTAGCAATTGCCCCATCTAGTGATGGCTTTTATCCATAAGGTGACTAGGCACCTTAAAGAAGGAATTGTTTCCTTTTCTCTTGTTCTAATAACCCTTTCTTTTATTTCCTTGGTGCGACAATCACAGAATTACACAGGTTAGCCCTCCATTTACAAGAGTTTGTTTAGGGACCGTTCAAAGTTTTGACAGAGTTAAAAAAAAAGGGACTTGGGACCGTTTTTCACATTTACAACAGTTGTAGCATCCAACTGCAACAGTTGTAAGGTCAGGGGATCAAAATTCAGACCCTTGGCTACCACTTCATATTTACGACGGTCCTGGAGTCACATGATCATCCCCTTTTGCAAAGCCAAATTCACTTAACAATTGTGGCCCCCAACTAAACCACTGCGGCGATTCGCTTAACAACTGCGAGAAGAAAGGACGTAAAATGGGGCAAAATTCGCGTGACGAATGTCTCCCTTGACAGCATGTTGGGCTCAGTTGGGGTCATAATCCAAGGACTTACCTCTATGATTTAGGTTCTGGGTGGATGCATAGATATTTCTTCCTCTAAAGCTTGAGCATGTCTCTTTAAAATAAGCTTACACTTAGATTAGATTACACTTAGAATTAGATGACGCTTGCACAAGACCTTCGTTGTCGTTTACTCATTTCCATTTCTAGACCTGGTCAATTGCTCATTCGTGCTCTAGTTAGACTGCTGGAAGGTGCTGCAGATGGAGCTCACCTTGGAGATACCTTAGAACAGGGGTGTCCAACCTTGGCAACTTTAAGACTTGTGGACTTCAACTCCCAGAATTCCTCAGCCAGCTTTGCTGGCTGAGGAATTCTGGGAGTTGAAGTCCACAAGTCTTAAAGTTGCCAAGGTTGGACACCCCTGCCTTAGAACAAGAGCTGAAGAAGCTTCTTGGATGAGAAGCGAAACATCTTCAAAGGAAAACCAAGGAAGTCCAGTTCATCCTCTTTTAACGACCCCATAAAATCCCATGCGAGGCGGAGTCTGGACAACTGAATGAAGCCGAGTGTTTCCTGGCCGGATGCTCTTCCTGTTGCCAGTGCAGAGTTTTGTTCAGCAGATATACTCTCGTCGTGCCCGGAGAAAGAAATATCTAACTCTACCCAGGATCGAACTCACGGCCTCCTGAACTCACATTTGGAAACCTATGATTAGAAGTTGCAGCTAATCCAGTGACGGGCATACCATGAGCCACTGCTCTGGTTGCCCGAGGGGTTCCTGGTCACAATTCGAGTTCTGCTTACTATTTATAAGACCCATTCATGACCTCAGCAACCATGGCGACATCCCCACTATTGTCATCCTCTTTTCATGACCCCATAATCCCTTGCAGCAGTGGAGTCTGGGCAACTGAACGAAGCTGAGTTCTTCCTGGCCGGATGCCCTTCCTGTCACCAGTGCGGAGTTTTGTTCAGCCGATATATTCTCTCATTGTTCCCCAGAGAGAGAAATATCTGCCCCTTCGTGGCACAGGGCCTGGCTACTTAAAAGGCTGTCTATTTTTCCATAATTTTTTTTTCTGCTCTTTCCATAAAATGTCTAGTTTGATGAAAAGAAGGGACTAGGGGAGGTGACGTGATTATTTATTTATTTATTTATTGAATTTATATTGCTGCCTAATCGCCCATGGCAACTTGAGGCGGCTTACGGAATGTAAAAAAACCCTATTTAAAATAAAAAAAATAAAAACTAACAAAAAGAATCAAATAAATTAATAAAGTACAATAGAACAAAATCTGGGAAAATGGGCCTCAAAAATTGAGTATGGCTATGGTGGGTGTGGCTTGTCGGCCTCCTGCGCCATGGTGAGTGGCCATTTTTGTCTTCCCCGGGCTCCGGAGGAGTTCCTCAAGCCTCCGACAGGGCAAATACGGCCTCCCCAGGCTCCGGAGGCCTTCCAGAGCATCAGGGAGGCCCATTTTTTGGCCTCCCCAAGCCTCAGGGAGGCCCTGGAGGGGGGGTTGGACTAGATGACCTATAAGGTCCCTTCCAACTCTGATTATCTGTTATTTGCCAGTTCACCGAACCAGCCATAAAACAGCCATAAAATGAGCTACCGTTCATCTGAACCGGTAGCAGCCCACCCCTGGAGTTTCCTGCCTGAGCAGGGGTTGGACTAGAAGACCTCCAAGGTCCCCTTCCAACCCTGTTATTCTGTTAAAATTGGGCAGAGCTGAGATCCTCCAGATCGCTTTCATTAAACAGTTTTTTATCCCTTGGATAGCTGCAGCTCAGATAGAGCAACGTAACTAAATATTGTGCATAAGGGCCAGGCAAGCGAAGAGGAAATTTCAGCCTTTGTTTCAATTATTGATTGATTCATTCATCTATTATTGAAGTTATATCTCATCTTTCGCTTCGTGCTTGCCTCGCCCACCCCACCCTCAAGAATGGCTTGCTGCAATTTTTGAAAAATGCGGAATGTGAAAGATAACCTAAAAACAGTACAAATGAAAGTCAAACCAAAAACTTAAAATTAGAAGCCCAGATTGTTATACACTTCAGGCTGATTTTGTTTCGATCTTCTCCACTGATCCAGGCAAGGCAAGATATCTTGACTGCATCAATTCAAGTATATACAATATACAATTTTTAAAAATATATGTTTAGGAGGGCTTTTTTATTTTTAAAGGAGGATTAAATTATTCCGGTAATCAGAGGGAATTGATGCAAAAACAAAAATATGCAAAGGCTCCTTGCAAAGAAATTAAGAATTTTTGCAGAGGGATGGAAAAAAACATCTAAGAAGAGGTTTTAAAATATCAAATTTTATAAAATAAAGATTTTCTCTTCAGGTGCTATTCACGTAGCAGTTTCAAGTATTACTGCTTAAGTGAGAATTTACCAGAAACAGGCACATCGTCTGTTGCTTGTAAACATTTACATGTTTAGCCATTTACTTAAGCATCCGTGAATAGTTTAACAATAGTATGCAAACTGTTGAAAATCTATTTTGAATGTGTTTGGTTAACACTCTGTCAAGTTTTTGCAAGGCTGCTAAGAACAACAGATAAAGTTCCTAAACAATAAATCAAAGAGTCTCCAAACACAAACTAAGATAATCCTAAGGTCCACAAGGCTTGAGTGCAAAAACTTATTTGCTTCCTGCAAAGAACTGCGGTTTCTCAGCTGGCTTTTATCTCTTAAGGGAGGGGCCGTTACTTTGCAGCCTTACTCCCGAGTCGCCCGTGCTGCTGCAGCTGCTCTTTCCTTCGAGCAGCCCTGTGCGCGCGCACACACTGAGCACAGGCTCCTTGGGGTCCTCTTCCTCACTGCTGCCAGCCTCCACAATCTCCGAAGGCCGCACTCCACTCCCTGATGGTCCTGGTCCCATCCGTACATCACACGCAGACCCCACATCCAAGTCCTCGCTCTCCGAGACCTCAGCCGTCTGCCCCTGCTGCCGGCGCACCACAACAACACCCAAGAAGCTGTTTTTAAAGTTTCCCAAATCATTTTGCATCTACAGAAACATACTGAAGTAATAAAAACAGGCACGCAACCATCACGCAAGGGTTAATAGCAGCTTTATCGGGACAAAATAACAAACCTAGGAATTAAAATGAGGCTATTTAAATTCTTCCCTCATAACGCACTCGCTTGAAAACAGAGATATAAAATCTCTGTGTGTGTTCCTTACCGTGAGCTATGGAAACAGAATACATTCCCCCCCCCTTTTTCATCTCTCACTGACATATAAAAGGTAAAAGTTGAATATTGATCGGAGGTGCAGCTAGGCAGAAATTAGTCAGCAAGGTTTATTAATATCCCTTTCTCGAGTTTTTTAGAAATTGAGGGGGCGGAGGGAGTGGATTCCAGGAAGCACACTTGACACGAGGTTTTGCATCATGGCAGAATCCCAGATGTTGTTGAATCGTGTCCCTTAATGGAAGGTGTCCGGTTAGATCAAAGACAGACAATCCTTTCTGCTTTTTAGCATGTTTTTCATATCTCCTGCTGAGTAACGCTGCTTTATTCGGAGATGGGTACAGGAATTGGGCCTATCTAATTTAATGAATAAGGGATGCCATGGCTCAGCGGCTAAGACGCTGAGTTTGTCGATCAGAAAGGTCGGCGGTTTGGCGGTTCGAATCCCTAGCACTGCGTAACGGAGTGAGCTCCTGTTACTTGTCCCAGCTTCTGCCAACCTAGCAGTTCGAAAGCACGTAACAAAAATGCAAGTAGGAAAATAGGAACCATCTTTGGTGGGAAGGGAACAGCGCCTTCCGTGCGCCTTCAGCGTTTTAGTCCTGCCGGCCACATGATCATGGAGACGTCTTCGGAGTGTGAGGGGAACCTTTACCTTTAGCTAACTTAATGAAAAGAAGGACTAGGGGTGACATGATAGACGTCTTCCAATATCTGAGGGGCTGCCACAAAGAAGAGGGGGGTCAACTTATTTTCCAAAGCACCAGAAGACAAGACAAAAATGTACGGAAACTAGCAAGGAGAGAAGCAACCTAGAACTAAGGAGAAATTTCTTGACGGTGAGAACAATTAGTCAGTGAAACAGCTTGCCACCAGAAGTTGTGTGTGCTCCATCATTGGAGGTTTTTTAAGAAGAGATTAGACAATGATTTGCCTGAAATGGTATATAGCTGTGATGGCAAGCCTATGGCACACGTGCCAGAGCCATTTCTGCCGGCATGCAAACCGTCACCCAGAACTGATCCACTGTGTGTCAGTTGATGCTCCATTCAAAATTCAAGAAGGAAATACTTAGACTCCTTAGATTAGAGAAAAGATACCTTTTACTGAAAATGAAGTGGTAGCAACCATAGAATTCTGAATCTGAGGAATTAGGCGCGCAAATCACATATACAAAGTGCTGGAAATGTTCCCACCCCCAATAGTTCAAATGATTCTTCCAATTAAAAGTTGTGAATATGATCATGTGAACATCTTCAGGTGGTGATGAGGCCTCTGTCCGTTGGCATATTTTGATAAAGGTTTGCAGCTGCGCAGAGAAAAAGAAAGCTAAGCGAGAAATAGAAACCTAAACAGGAATTTATACTCCCCCCCCTCCTCATTTTTACCACACTAGAATGTAACACCTCCAGCTCGCTTCCCAGACTTTACCCCCTTCTCCCCCAGTTACTTATGGCAGCCAAAAGATGCAAAGCAATAGTAGAAGATCTTGAAGGCTGACACTGTGCATGCGCCCCACCAGCCAGTTGATTGTCAGGTATCTGCCAAGCATGTGCGGTGGGAGACGTGTGTGCATGTGCAGGGGGATGCGGGGGGTCTCGTGCGCATGCACAGTGGTGCACAGGGAGGTCGCACGCTCATTGCATTATGGGTGCAGATGCGCAGACCCACTTTTGGCATGCAATGAAATTTCATTTTTAATGTACTGTATGCCGATTAGCATACGTTTAAAGTGGCAATAAAGTTTTCTTAACATGGGATTTGTTTTACAAATGGTTAGACCACAAAGGTGGAAATTAGAAATGGGAAGAATATTATTATTATTTAGATGAAAATATTGTTACTATTACTGATATTTTGGACTAGCTCGATACCTGTGCTTTGCTACAAAATGATGTGGTCGGGCTTAGTTTTGGGGGAGGAAAATAAGGGGAGTGGGGGAAATTGTGCCTCTGCCTACCAGCATCCATCAATATTCATCTGGCTAGCGCCCTGTCAGTGTATGAGAGAGTTGAGGGCTGTTTGGAAACTGAAAGAGTATTTGCTGTGTGAGCAAAGATACAGCAAGGAGCTTGGGCGTGGCTTAGCTCAACTGTTCTGCACTAAAGTGATTTGCTGCTGTGAAACTAAAATTGAAACTGAAATTCCTCTCCTCTGCTTGTGTTTTGCATTTGGAAGAGATTTCTTTTCAGGTGGGGAGGTGGAGTAGAACTCCTTAGCATCAGAGCGTGTTAATAATAATAATATAGGAAATACTCTAAATGCTCTGATGGTCATTTCAAAAAATCCTTTCTTAGTGAGCCCCTAGAAGCCAAGAGGAACACACATGCCAAATTTCAAGTTTGTAGGCTTTACAGTTCTGGAGATTTTGTGATGATGCGTGAGGGGTATTTCACTTTTATATAGAGAAAAGATTAGTAAATTGACCCAGACAATACACTGTATAATTAAGCACTTACGTAAGTTAAAGAAAAATGTACCAATCAAACTTATTTTTAAAAACTGACAATAAAGTTATTCTAAGTTTAAGTCTTAGGAAAGTACAGACTCAAATCCATCACTATTTACTACTGTTAACTACGATAGCAACTTCTCTGTTATTATTATTTTCCTCCTGGGCAGATTCCTTACGAAACGTCCCTCTTGTGAGTCACGGTCCTCGTTCATCCCCGGCCGAGTTCAGCGGCTCCAACCAACGGTTGCTGCGGGAGCGAAAAACGTCCGCTCCTTCGCACTCCAGTCAACCCACCCTCTTCACGTTTGAGTCGCCTTCCAATCACATCCGGAGCACCCTTTCCACCAGCGCTCCCCAAGATTATCTCTTTCTACACCAGTGCATGAGCCAGAAATCAGAAAATACAAGGTAACTCTTGGTGAATCAAATACCCCTGTTTCCCCGAAAATACAACCTACCCTGAAAGTAAGTCCTAGCTTGATTTTTACACATGCGCCCAATATAAGCCCTATTCCCCCCTCCCCAAAAATAAGCCCTAATTAAGTTTCCATCCACTCCAGAGTGGACAGGTAAAAATTAAGCTAGGGTAGGGATGGGAAGGTGGAGCTGCCCTACTACTTGCCTTTGGACAGTGGTTAGCCAGGCGTCGCACATCCCGACACCTGCCTTACTTGCCCATTTCTTCTGCAGCCGGCAAGGCTGGCAAGGCTTTCCTGAAGGCCTCCATAGCTGATGACAAAGCTGTGGATCGATCCAGAGCTCAGTTATCAGCTGCAGAGGCCTTCAGGAAAGCCTTACCGGCTGCAGAAGTTCCTGAAAGCAGTGAAAAGGAGGCTGGGGGCAACATGTGCAAGTGAGGCTACTCAGTGGATGACATCCCCATAAAATAAGACCTGGTGGCAAAAAATATATATATATATATATATATATATATATATATATATATATATATATATATATATATATATATATATATATATATATATATGGTGTTCAGCTTGGTTCGGAGTATTTTCCCACGTCATTGTAGTTCTTTTAAAGTTGTAGCAACGTTTCAGCAGAATCTCATCTGCCATCATCAGGCTTCATACAGAACTTTAAAAGAACTACAATGACGTGGGAAAATACTCCGAACCAAGCTGAACACCATACATGTAATACCGCGAAAACTTAAGAAAACAAATATATATATATATATATATATATATATATATATATATATATATATATATATATATATAAGACAAGGTCTTATTTTTGGGGAAACATGTTAATTCTTTTAAATCTATAGCTGGAGTTCCCAATCCCAGGGTCCAAGTTCTCATACTGGGGCCACAGCCCATTCACTATCCAAGCAGCACATGAGTGCATGAAGCTCCATTTGAGCGAGCCGCAGGCCGGCACATAAAATTATCCCCGGGACAATGCAACCGTCATAACTACGAATCATTTGCCAAGCATCCCGATTTTGGTCCTGTGATCACGGGGATGCCGCAAGTGTTGTAAATGTGAAAAAACAATTGTGACTCACTTTTTTAAAAGTGCCGTTGCAACTGTGAGCGGTCACTTAAATGAACTGTTGTAAATTGAGGATGAGCTGTAGTTGAAAGCTTGCTGCATTTTCTCTCCTTTAGAACTCCAGCTGTTGCTGCTTCGCATAATCTAAGAGTCTCAAAGTGGATTTCCAATTTAAAAGATGGGAGATAAAATAGGAAAAAGGAAGGAGGAGTAAGAGCCAGTTTGGCCTTGTGGCTAAGGTGCTGGCCTAGGGATCAGGGGGTGGTGAGTTCTAGTCCCGCCTTAGGCATGAAAGTTGGCTAGGTGACTTTGGGACAATAAAAGTCTATTATTTTTACAAATAACAGGCTGGCAAATGTATCTGACACACTTTCTTCCTCCTATTTTCCCCACAACAACTCCTGTGAGGTGGGTTGGGCTGAGAGAGAGGGTGTTCTGACCCAGGCTTTGTCCAAATTAAGGAAACACAAACTTGAGTGTAAAATCAAACCTTTTTTAATGCGACGCTGAGAATTTCTTGCATTCCCAGCCAAACTCATTGGACACAATTGTCTAAGATAAGCTCACGCCTTTCAGGGTTGTAGAAGGCCGCCAAGAAACAGAAGTCCAATTACTTAGAATATAAACCGACAGGAGTTCCAGCAAAGACAAACCAGAGTTCGCAGGGCTTCAATGAGGAATCAGAATCTAATGAACTTCCTTGCTTCCTGCAAAGAGCACGTCACCGAGGGCTGAGTTTTATCCTGGATGGGAGGGGCAATCACCTCCCAGTCTTACTCCCGAGTTGCCCCTGCTGCTTCAGCTTCTCTCTCCTTCTAGCAGCTCTGCGCATACGTGCACTGGGGACAGGCTCCTCGGGGTCCTCTTCTTCACTGCTGCCACACTCCGAAAGCTCAGGAGGCAGCACCCCACTCCCAGATGGTCCTGGCCCCATCCCTGCATCAGATGCAGGACCCTCGTCCAAGTCCTTGCCAGACTCCCAGACTGGTTTCTTTTCGTCCTCACTGTCTGATACCTCTGCACCGGCTTCCTGCAAACCATAACAGAGGGACTGGTCCAAAGTTACCCATCCAGATGACATGAGACAGGACTAGAACTCAACATCTCCTGGTGATTGGCCTAAAGTCATCCCGATGGCTTTCACACCTGAACCGGGTCTAGAACTCACCATCTCCCGATGGTAGGCCTAAAGCAAGGCTGTCGAATTCCCAGCCCACGGGCCAGATACGTCACACAATGGCCACGCCCACGTCCAATTTAACGAAGGGGGGAAAAGTCCCGATATGTCATGTGACGCCGCCACGACAATGTGAGTTTGACACCCCTAGCCTAGATGGCTTTCATGCGAAGGTGGGACTAGAACTCACCATCACCAGGTAATTGGTCCAAAGTCACCCAGACGGCTTTCCTGTCTAAGGCAGAATTAAAACTCCCAGTCTCCTGGTGATTAGCTCAAAGTTGTCCATCCAGCTTTCATGGCTAAGACAGAACTAGAACTCACTATCACCTGGGGATTGGTCCAAAGACATCCAACTGACTTTCATGCCTAAGGCAGAACTAAAACTTCTGATCTCCTGGCCATTGTCTCAAAGTCCCCCGCTAAGTCTAAGGCGGGGACTTGAACTCACAATGTCCTGCTTTCTCGCCCGGTGCCTTAACTGCTAGACCCATGAGGGTGAACCTATGGCACAGGTGCCACAGGTGGCACACAGAGCCATTTCTGCGGGCACGCGAGCCCCAGACAAACTTACCTCACTGCACATGTGTGCGCCTCCCAGCTGATTTTCGGGCCTTTTTGGGCCTGCCAGAGGCTTGAGGGAAGCCTCTGCAGGCTTTGCTGACCGAAAAATAGGCTTGTTTCATCACTTCCTGTATTTCCGGAAATACTGGAAGTGACGAAACGGGCCCATTTTTCGGCCTGCCAAGTCTGCAGAGGCTTCCCTCAAGCCTCTGGAAGGCCGAAAAAGGCCTCAAACAGGCCAAAAATCATCTGGGAGGCGCAGTGCAGGTAAGGGGGCAGCGGGGGAATCCCGCGCGCATGCGCAGGAGGCGTAGGAGTGCCACATGCACGCATTTTTTGGCACAGGAGACCCAAAAGGTTTGCCACTACCGTGCTAGACAAAATGGACTCTCGTGATCAACAGAATCCTTCTTCCTCCTCTCCTTCTTTCGTTGCAGGAGCGCCAGCTTCTCTCAAGCCACCCGGTTCTTCATGAGGAGCGACCCGTCGGTTCAGAAACTGTCTCAGGAGAACGGGCATTGCGTCAATGGGCTGGGCGGGCAGCTCCACGGTTTCTACAGCTTGCCCAAACCCAACCGGCACAACTCGGAGCTCCGGGACAGCGCTTACGACTTGCCCCGAAGCTTCGGCTGCTATGCCCACACCAAATCCAGCCTCACCGGCTCCGAGACGTCGGATAGCGAGGAGGTCTACACTTTCAAGACCCCCAACAGCACCCTTTGCAAAGACTTCGGAGAACTGTCTGCTGATTCCTATGACGTGCCGGGCACCCCTCTGTCCATCTACCAGATCCCGAGGACCTTCACGCTCGACAAAAACCACAATGCCTTGGCGGTGGCAGCTTCGAGTGACATGGTGGCGACGCCTCCCCCCAGACCTCCCAAGCCGGGGCAGGTGGAATCCCGCTGGGGCAGCCCCCAACAGCGCCTGATGGACAGTGAAGGCCTCAGCATGAGTCCAATAGTCACCACCATTCCCCGAAGGAACACCCTGCCGGCAGTGGAGAACTGCAGGTTACACCGAGGTAGCTCCATCACTGGAGGCTTTCAAGAAGAGACCGGACAGCCATTTGTCCAGAACAGTATAGGGTTTTCTCTTTGAGCAGGGGGTTGGACTAGAAGGCCTCTAAGGTCCCTTCCAACTCTGTTTTTCTGTTCTGTCCTGTTCTATATTCTATTCTATTCTATTCTCTATTCTATTCTATATTCTATTCTATTCTATATTCTATTCTATTCTGTTCTCTATTCTATTCTATATTCTATTCTATTCTATATTTCTATTCTATATTCTATTCTATATTCTATTCTATTCTATATTCTATTCTATTCTATATTCTATTCTATATTCTATTCTATTCTATTCTATATTCTATTCTATTTTCTATTCTATTCTATATTTCTATTCTATATTCTATTCTATTCTATTCTCTATTCTATTCTATATTCTATTCTATTCTATATTCTATTCTATTCTGTTCTCTATTCTATTCTATATTCTATTCTATTCTATATTTCTATTCTATATTCTATTCTATATTCTATTCTATTCTATATTCTATTCTATTCTATATTCTATTTTCTATTCTATTCTCTTCTATATTCTATTCTCTTCTCTATTGTATTCTATTCTATTTTCTATTCTATTCTATTCTATTCTATTCTATTCTATTCTATTCTATTCTATTCTATTCTATTCTATTCTATTCTATTCTATTCTATTCTATTCTATATTTCTATTCTATTCTATATTTCTATTCTATATTCTATTCTATATTCTATTCTATTCTATTCTAATTAGTTCTATTCTAATTTCTATTCTATTCTAATTAGTTCTATTCTAATTATTTTTATTCTATTCTGTTCTTCTTCTTATTACCATTCCCGTTTCTGTTCCATTCCATTCCATTCTATATATCATAAGTCAAGGGCTACCTAGGCTTTATTAGTGCCATATTCTACAAATGCAAACCTTCCCTCCCTCCCTCCCTCCCTCCCTCCCTTCCTTCCTTCCTTCCTTCCTTTCTCCCTCCCTTCCTTCCTTCCACATTTTAGAAACTTTATAGGGCCAATTCCAGGCCTACTGGCCAAAATTAGTTTTCTGGGCCCTTAAAAAAATATGACAGTCTTATCTCCGGAGTGAGGATGTTCCATAAACGGAGGGAGTCACCACCGAGAAGGCCCTTCTTCTCAGTCCCACCAGGTGGAGCTCCTTCAGAGAAAGGATACCTAACATCCCCTCCCTCCCTGCTGTGGCGGGTCGGGTAGACATGGCTGGAAAAAGAGGGTCCTTCAAAAGTGTCCGGACCTGGGGCCAGATTATCTGAAGGCCCCCTTTTTTCCAGTTATGTCCACCCAACGCACCAGAGGAGGGAGGCAGGAAATCAGGGGTGGGGCTGATGGGGGTTTGTAGGAGTTCGGGAGATCCTCTAGCTAAGATTCTGTGCAGAACCCCCAAATCCCACTTCTGGCTGGCCCCCACCCCGCCCCTCCCCTCCTCCCAGGAGTCCCCATGTGGACGCAGGTGTTGTGTGGAGGCTCCGGAAGGTTGGGAAGGGCCAAGCCGGGAAGTGGGCCCCGTTCCAGCCTCCAGAGAGCCTCTGGAGGCCGGGGAGGCCGTTTTCACCCTCCTGGAGGATTGAGGAAAGCCTCCGGAGCCCGGGGAGGGTGAAAATGCCCCTCCCCCCCATCCACCATGGTGCAGGAGGCCAGCTAGGCCACGCCCACCATGGCCACGCCCACCCAGCAACCGGGCAGAGAACCCTTTGCTAAAATTTTTGAAGCCCACCCCTGGAGGGAATGTTAGGCATCCTTCTCACCTTGAATTGGACTACGGAGCTGAGCTACTGCTCGTTTTCCATCAGAAGATTATTTGAGGAAGGGGCTTCCCCCCCCCCAGCATTCCTCTTTGGTGCAGCCCCAACCTTTGTGAAGAATGGGGGAGGTGACTTTGGAGCGGTGATTCTCAGCCTTGGCGGCTTGACTGATGTGTGGACTTCAACTCCCAGAATCCCGCAGCCCGCCAGGTGTCTTCGAGTTGCTGACGTTGACCAAAGCCATTGAAATGGGGCCTCATAGAGGAACATCTCAGTTGACTTGCTCTCTCCTCAGGTTCACTTTCTTGCTTTTGATTCTAGCTTCTTCCTGTGAAACCTATGAGCATCCTCAGCCCAGCGTCAGCGGCGTCAGTAGCACGGGGCTATCAGCCGAGTTGGCAAATGTTGGAGCCAGTTCGTATCTGGTGAGCTTTGCGGGGCCTTCAAGAAATACCTCAAGTTGCTTGCTAGATGTCTGTGGAGATTTTCAGTCGTCCAGGTCATGGTTGTCCCAAAGATGCTTTTTCAAAAGGCAATTGGTGTTTTTTGCTTTGTTTTTTTCCTTGAAAATGTTGGAGGAGGAGGAGGAGGAGGAGGAGGAGGAGGAGGAGGAGGAGGAGGAAGAAGAAGAAGAAAATGACAAGGACAAGGACAAGGACAAGGAGGGGGAAGAAAGAAGGAGAAGGAAGATGGAGAAGGAGGAGGAAAGGAGAGTGAGAGGGGTGGGGGAAGAAAGAAGGAAGAGGAAAGAGGAGGAGGAGGAAGAAGAAGAAAAGAAGAAGAAGAGGGAGAAGGAGAAGGAGAAGAAGGAGAAGGAGAAGGAGAAGAAGAAGAAGAAGAAGAAGAAGAAGAAGAAGAAGAAGAAGAAGAAGAAGAAGAAGAAGAAGAAGAAGAAGAAGCTTTTGAAGGAAAAAAAACAAGAAACTCCAGTCGTCATTTGAAAAAGCACCTTTGAGACCAGTTGCTTGTTAGGTCTTCTGTCAATTTTCAGAAAACCTGAAGTACCCATTTCGGCACTTCCGGAAGGCCTGTTTTTTGGGCTTCCTTCGAGCCTCCGGGAGGGCGAAAACGGCCTGAAACGGGCCGAAAAACAGCTGGGAGGCGCGCGCATGCGCAGTGTGGGTAAATTTGGCTGGGGCTCGTGTGCCCACCCAAATGGCTCTGCGTGCCACCTGTGGCACGCGTACCATAAGTTCGCCATCGCGGCTCTGAAGCATTTGGGCCCAATGACACAGCATTGGAACTGTGGAGCAATTGTTATAATCCTGCCGTTCTATTGTCCACCCAAGTGCCAAGCAAGGCAAAGTCCGTTCTGCCTGGGAAAAGTGGAACATCTTTGGCCGGTGATGAAAAATGATCGGTCCTAGTGGTTGGGTGGATTTTCCTGAGAAAGGCGGTGCTGGGCTCCTGCCGGTTCAGACTGGTTCTAGCGAACTGGTTGTTCCGGCGATCATCTGGCCCTGCCCTATCTCGTCCTATATTTCCGTGTTTTTCAGCTCAGCTAATTCGCACGCTCCCAGAACCGATTGTTAAACCGGTTGCAGCCCACCATTGGAGAAAGTTATTTCATAAGCTAGGGGTTCTTCGGAAACACCTTGCCTCAGTTTGATGAAGGCATCTGGAGAATCATCTCCAGAACTTTATAGGTGGGAAGTAGTCCTTAGATATTTTGATTCTGCATGGTTCAAAGCCTCAATGTTCCTCATCAACCTTTTAATTTGGTGGCAAAGTGAGAGGTGTAAGACAACTTGCCACAGCCGAATTGCCATTGTCAGCCTCCGAGCACAGCGATGCTTACCTCAGAGTCCGCCATTTCGCAGGAGCTCGGTTGGGGAGGCAACCCAACAAATGCTACCGGCTGACACCGGAGTAACAATCTGCTCTGGACCGACGGGTGGGATCATACACCACGGCTTACACAGCAGATGCTGTGTGCCAAACTGTTTGGTCGACGTTTGAGCCAAGCACAGGAACCAGCGGAGGGAATGAAAGCTACGAGGAATTGTGGCTGGGGGAGGGGGAGGATTGGCAGTCATCATTGAACCACATTGCTAAATCCCTTCTTCGCACTGGGTAGACCGGGCCGAAGCCACGCTAGCCCGAACTTTCCTCTACACCAGGGGTCTTCAAACTTGGCAAGTTTAAGACTTGTGGACTTCAACTCCCAGAATTCCTCCTCCTCCAGTCATGTTAGCTCAGGAATTCTGGGAGTTGAAGTCCACAAGTCTTAAACTTGCCATGTTGGAAGACCCTTGCTCTACGCATTGAGTAGACCAGGGCGGTCCTGCGGGCTGGATCCGACCACATCGAGGCTCATGGGCCTTGAGTTGGACATCCCTGGTCTAGAGTCTTAAGGACTAGAAACTTGTCTTAAACAAGCAAAGCTGAAATGGAATGGAATGTTTTCCTACATTCCTTATTCTGGCTCAACTTTTATTTTTTTCTTCCCAGCAGAACAAGACTGTGGTGGCTCGCTCCCATAGCACGGACTCCGAAGACAACTACGTCCCCATGAACCCAGGTTCTTCCCTCCTGCAGAACACGGAGCGCTCCAATGACAACGACTCCCAGCACCTCTACATCCCCATGAGCCCTGGGCCCCATCACCTGGACAGGGTGGCCCACTCCTCCGCCACCTTCCCAGCGCAGAAAGGCAGCGGCTCTCAGCCCTTGAGGCGGATGAGTGAAATCCAGCCCCCACCCATCAACCGCAACCTTAAGCCAGATCGGAAAGGTGAAGGCTGGGAGGGAGGGAGAGAGGGATGATGGAAAGAAGGATGGAGGAATGAATGGAGGGATAGATGATGAAAAGAAAGATGGAGGGATGGATAGATGATGAAAAGAAGGAAGGATGGATAGATGGATAATGAAAAGATAGATGGATGGATGGATGGATGGATGGATGGATGGATGATGAAAAGAAGGAAGGATGGATAGATAGATGAAAAAAGGATGGGTACATGGATGATGGGAAAAAAAGGATGTGGGGATGGATAGATGGGTGGATGCTGAAAAAATGGATGGGTGGGTGGATGGATGGATGGATGATGAAAAAATGGATGGGTGGATGGATGATGAAAAGAGGGATGGAGGAATGATGAAAAGGATGGAGGGATGATGAAAAGAGGGATGGAGGAATGATGAAAAGGATGGAGGGATGATGAAAAGAAGGATGGAGGGATGAAGGGATAGATGATGAAAAGAAGGATGGAGGGATGATGAAAAAAGGATAGATGGATAGATGGATGATAAAAAGGATGGATAGATGGATGATAAAAAAGGATGGATAGATGGATGATGAAAAGAAGGATGGATAGATGTGGAACAAAAGGATGGGTGGATGGGGAAATGGATGGATGGATGGTTGAAGGAAAGATGACTGGAGGGATAAGTTTATGAGTGAGTCAATTAGTGGATGGATGGTGGAAGAGATGGATGGACGATTGAAGGAAGGATGGGTGGATGAGTGGATGGATGGGTGGATTCTAGAAAAATGGGTGGATTGAATGATAATGAAAAGAGGGGTTGATGGATGGGGGATGAATGGATGGTTGGTTGAAGGAAGGCTGGCTGGAGGGATGGTACGATAGTTTCAATAATCACAGCTCAATGGAGCCTTAAATAGCTCTTCAGCCTAACTATGATTCTCTTTCTCCTCAGCAAAACCAACCCCACTTGACCTCAGAGGCAATTCAGTCATCGATGAACTGCCCTTTAAATCGCCAGTCACAAAATCATGGTCTAGACCCGGGTGAGTATAATACTGCATGGTTTTTTTAAAGAGCCAGTTTGGTTTAATCATGATTACTGGAAACCAGAATACAGTGAGTTCTAGTCCCACCTTAGGCATGAAAGTGGCTGGGCAATTTTGGGCCAATCACCTGGAGACAGTGAGTTCTAGTCCCGCCTTAGGCATGAAAGTGGCTGGGCAATTTTGGGCCAATCACCTGGAGACAGTGAGTTCTAGTCCCGCCTTAGGCATGAAAGTGGCTGGGCAACTTTGGACCAATCACCTGGAGACAGTGAGTTCTAGTCCCGCCTTAGGCATGAAAGCGGCTGGGCAATTTTGAACCAATCACCTGGAGACAGTGAGTTCTAGTCCCACCTTAGGCATGAAAGTGGCTGGGCAATTTTGGACCAATCACCTGGAGACAGTGAGTTCTAGTCCCGCCTTAGGCATGAAAGTGGCTGGGCAACTTTGGACCAATCACCTGGAGACAGTGAGTTCTAGTCCCGCCTTAGGCATGAAAATGGCTGGGCAACTTTGGACCAATCACCTGGAGACAGTGAGTTCTAGTCCCGCCTTAGGCATGAAAGTGGCTGGGCAACTTTGGACCAATCACCTGGAGACAGTGAGTTCTAGTCCCGCCTTAGGCACGAAAAGCAGACTGAGTGGGCCAATCACTCTCTCTCAGCCCAAGCCACCTCACAAGGTTGTTGTTGTGGGGAAAATAGGAGGATGAAAAAGGTATTTGCTATTTTCGACAGTTTGAATTATACATACAGGGTAGTTTTTTGACTTAGGACCAGAGCTGAGTCCCAAATTTGCTAAGCAAGACGTTAAGCGAGTTTAGCCCCATTTTACAACCTCAGTGATTAAGGGAATCCCTGCAGTGTTAAGTGAGTTAACCCGGTTGTTGGCTGGGGAATTCTGGGAGTTGAAGTCCTACCCATCTTAAAGCCACCAAGGTTGAAGAACACTTCCTAAATAATTAGGAAATACGTTTTGTTTTTTCCCCCACATGCTTTGTACGAGATCTTGACAAGCTTGAACACAGGGCGCTCTGTAACAAAATGAGATTCAAGGGTGAAAAAAGTCAGGTTCTACATTTAGGCAAGAAAAAAACAAGTGCCCAGGTACAGTATAGGGTGGTGCCCTGCTCAATAGTAGTAACCGTGAGGGGGATCTCGGAGTCCTAGTGGACGATCACTTAAAGATGAGCCAGCCATGTGCAGCAGCTGCCAAAAAAGCCGACACAGTCCTAGGTTGCCTAAACAGGGATTAGAATCAAGATTGCATGAAGTGTTGGTACCACTTAATAATGCCTTGGTAAGGCCACACTTGGAATCCTGCATTCAGTTTTGATCACCATGATGTAAAAAAAAGACGTTGAGACTCTAGAAAGAGTGCAGAGAAGTGCAACAAAGAGGATTTAGGGGACTGGAGGCTAAAACATATGAAAAACAGTTGCTGGAACTGGATATGTCTAGTTTGATGAAAAGAAGGACTAGGGGAGACATGATAGCAGTCTTCCAATATCTAAGGGTCTGCCCCCAAAGAAGAGGGAGTCAAGCTATTCCCCAAAGCACCTGAGAAGGCAGGACAAGAAGCAACAGGTGGAAACTAATCAAGGAGAGAAGCAATTTAGAACTAAGGAGAAATTTCCTAACAGTTAGAACAATTAACCGGTGGAACAACTTTGCCTCCAGAAGTTGTGAATGCTCCAACATTGGAAGTTTTTAAAAAGATGTTGGGATAACCATTTGTCTGAAGTGGTGTAGGGTTTCCTGCCTAGGCAGGGGGTTGGACTAGAAGACCTTCTAGGTCCCTTCCAACTCTGTTATTCTATTCTAAGATACTTTGCATGGATAGTGTGAAGTTTACAGGTTGCCTAATTCTGCAACTCCTTAAACGAAGTGAAACTTTTCCTGGGGTTCTGTGGCGAGGAGCAACGGCACAATTCTGGGAAGATACACAGCCGTTTAAGAATACAGGGCCAGGGTTTGCCAGATACTCCAAGGCACATTCGAGTCAAAGCACAGCCCCCTCTCTTCCCCCTAATGCTAAAATAGCCCCTGACCCTTGTAATATAGTGAGCCTCACTCCCCTGGGGCTGAGCTAGCAGTCCACCCAGTGACACTTGAATGAAGCTGTCTGTTAGGCTGCAGACAATTTGTCATGCCCTAATTGAGATTATAATTCATTGTCTGAGAGGAGAAAGGATGGGTTTGTCTCTTGGTGAGGTCACCGTTGTTGAATCACCCACTGTCCACTAGCTCAGACATTGTACTAAGCCCAGAATTTGCAAACCACAGGGGTTGAATTCACACATCATACTAAGGCAGGCCCACCCAATCCTCATATATAGCTTGGTATAAAATCAGAGGACAACCATGGTTTAAAAAGACAGAATAACAGAGTTGGAAGGGACCTTGGAGGTCTTCTAGTCCAACCCCCCCTGCTCAGGCAGGACATACTACACCATTTACCCTATCTACCATTTAAGTTTCCTTGATTAGGCTATGGTTTACAGTTAGCTTGCTGCATTGGTAGTTCCTTGATTGTGGTATTGTTTACTTGATTGTTAGTTTAGTGTTAATCTTGGTGTTTATCTCTGCTTACCTGGGGTAGCCTTGGACCAAAATACTTGGACAACCATATTCCTGAAATGGTATGTGGTTTCCTGCTTGAACAGCAAGTTGGACTAGCAGACCTCCAAGGTCCCTTCCGACTTTGCTATTCTGTTTATTTCCTTTTGGGTTTTATATTGTCGCTTTTGAATGGTATGTAGCTGTTGTTCATCTCAATGTGCCTGTTGATGGTCGATTTGACTGAGTGCCAGGAATTCTCTAGCATTTTCTTGGCTTGGTCTAAGATGCTCACAGTCTCCCCACTGAAAACTATGGTTATGTCTGTCCATTTACTCCAAGCTTGGCAGATAGGATTCTGATAATGCCATGGTGGCGCTTAGAGTGGTTAGAGTGAATAGTGCAGGCTACTTCTGCTGACTGCCAGCTGCCTGCAATTTGGCAATTCAAATCTCCCCAGGCTCCAGGTTGACTCCACCTTCCATCCTTCCGAGGTGGGTAAAATGAGGGGCCCAAATTGTTGTGGGCCAGGTGCTGACTCTTTAAACAGCTTAGAGAGGGCTATAAAGCGCTGTAAAGCGGTATATAAGTCTAAGTGCTATTCCTGAAAACCCTTTTGTGTCCTAAAGGCAGGATAAGAAGCAATGGATGGAAACTAATGAAGGAGAGGACCAACCTAGAACTAAGGAGGAATTCAACCAGTGGAACAACTTGCCTCCAGAAGTTGTGGGTGCCAACACTGATTTTTATAAGAGATTGGACAACCATTTGTCTGGAATGGTATAGAATCTCCTGACTGAGCAGGGGGTTGGACTAGAAGACCTCCAAGGTCCCTTCTGTTTTGTAGGACTATATATCAAATTTTTAATAGGTTATGGGTCCAGGACTAGCAAATAGGTGCAAGATACAGCACCAGAAAGAAGACTGCACCAGGATAAAAGAAAATAGACAATAACACAGCTACCGCAATGCTTTCATTTGCATATCTGACCACCCAGAATTCTGGTTCTCATGAGTGCAGCTGCAGTTGTTGTATAAAATATATAAAAACTGTATTCCAACACCTTCCAACTCTTGTTATCCTGACTCGTTGTGACTTTTCCTCCGGATGCTCTCATTGCAGCCAGACCTTCAACTCCAACTTTTCTCAATATTGTCGTCCCACCTCAACCCAGAGCATAACCAGCACCGACTCAGGAGATAGCGAAGAAAATTATGTGGCTATGGTAAGTCTTGATGGAAGCTTCTTTCTGTTTCGGGTTTCTTCTCTCCTGCAGGGGTGGGATTCAGCCGGTTTGGACTGGTTCGGGAGAACTGGATGTTAAATTGACATCCGATTCGCCAAACCGGTAGTTGAACCGACCGGCTGGCCCCGCCCACCCGGCCCCTCCCCTCCCAGGAGTCTCCACGCGGCCTGTTTTGGATGCAGGTAAGTGCAGGGGGGCAGGCTCTAAGAGGGCGAAAAACGGGCCTTCCGAAAGTTCCGGAAGTCCGGAAACGGGCCTGTTTCTGGGTTCCGGAAGCCCTCTGGAGCCCGGGGGAGGCCGTTTTCCCTCTCCCAGAGGCCCGAGGGAAGCCTCAGGACTCTGGGGAAGGCGAAAAATGGCCCTCCTGGAAGTTTCCATAGGCCACGCCCACCATGGCCACACCCACCCAATCTACTGTGATGGATTGTGGTGAGAAGGTGGACTCCTAGGAGGAAGCGGAGAGGGAAGCGAGGAGGTAGAGGCAACTTATATCAGCTATCCTATGTGAGTGAATTCTGGGAATGGAAGTCCACAAGTTTTAAAGTTGCCCAGATTGGACATCCTCGCTTTAAGTTTAAAGGTCACCTTCAACTTTTGACCACAACGGAGTCCAAAATTTCGGTTGCTAAGTGAGACCGTTCTTAAGTGAGATTTTACGCCCTTTCTGTAAAGAGAATCACTGATGAGTTGTTAAAAATTAGTAACACGGTCATTAAGTGAATCTGGCTTCCCCCATTGACTTGGTTTGGCAGAAGAAGTTCGACTCCCAGGACGCTGCAAGCGTCATAAATAGGAGTCGGTTGCCAAGCGTCCAAATTCTGATGACGTCTGTGAGGATTCCGCAACGGTCAAAGGTGTAAAAAAACGGTCATAATTCACTTTTATGGACGTTTTTTTGTAATTTTGAATGGTCACTAAATGGAATGGTTGTAAGTTGAAGAGTGCCTGCATTTATTTCCAAAGGCTCTAAAATCTTGTTTCAAAATTTTGACACAGGTCTCAGAGGCCTGAAAACTGAATAAAAGACAAGAAAATTCTTACCGTTGAGATTCTGTGGGCATCTGGAAGTAAACAAGGCAATAGCTTGCATAGAGGCAGTTCTCGACTTACGACCATTTTGTTTGGGTGACTGTTCAAAGTTATTTTCAAAAGTGATTTGTAAGTTACTGAAAAAAAGTGACAAGGGTTTTTTCACCCTTGCAATCACTCCAGCATCCACATGGTCATGAGATTAAAATTTGGATGCTTGGCAATTGGCATGTATTACATATTCATCCCATAATTTTTGTGAACTTTGACAAGCAAGATGTGATGACCCAAAGGGGTGTGGCACAACGGCAACATAGTCAGATAATCAGTAGGAATCCCTTTATTAGCTTCAACTTTGCCCCCAATGTCCTGATTCTCTTCTGGCTGGAGAAAAACTCTCCCAGGAACACCCTTTGGCTGCAGAGAATCAAGTCCAAAATGTGGTCATCACAAACTGTAATTATAAGTCCAATCAACGCAAAATGAGGCAAATCCGGCAGGGCAAGAGAAGAAATTCCAGATGTGAAGGTTGGGAGGATGCCAAGAACACAGATAACCAAAGTCAACACAAGATAAACTCACGTTTGTTCCCAGCAGTGCGGTGTCTGGCACCGCACTCAGAATGCATCTCTTTTAAACTCTCTTCCCAGCTGTGGCTAATGAAGGGAATCAGGGCCCTTTCCTCCCCTGTAAGCCATGCAGCCCACATTGCTCCCTTCTCCGTTCCTCCATGCATGCTCTAGGATGAAGAGGGGGTGGGCCTGGGTCTTCCTCTGAACCCCGTCTCCCTTGTCCTACCTCTGCCCAGCCAGACTTCGCCCTTCCCCAGTTTCCTCCACAGCCAACAGAGCCACACTCCTACTCCCTGTCAGCTGTTCGTCTTCCTCCTCAGATTCAGACTCCGACAAGAGCATGACAAAACAGGGGAGCCAGATTCGCTTAACAACCATGTTACTCACTTAACAACTGCAGGGACTCACTTAACAACTGTAGTAAGAACGTTCATAAAACGGGTCGAAATTCAACTGTCTTGTTTACCAATGGTGAACGTTTTGCTCAATTATGGTCGTAAGTCGAGGATTACCTGTATATGAATGCATCTTTTATACTTTTATGAATTTCTACACGGAGGTGCTTTTAGTCTTGGAATTAATGGGGAAGCGACTCTGACCTCTTGCAGAAGCAATTAGGGGTCAATCTTTTTATGCAGATTTTGAGCTGATTGTTTGAATGCGTCTTTTGCTGCTGCTTGACCGATTGTTCCTAATTGCTTTAATTTTAGCAAAACCCGGTTTCTGCATCTCCCATTCCAAGTGGGAAAAGCAGCCCGGCCCAAAAGAAGAGCACCACAAGCGTCGATTACCTGGCTTTGGACTTTCAGCCAAGCTCACCTGGGCCCCACCGAAAGGTACGATCTGGATTCTGAAATCTTTTCCGCGATCCCAAGCGCCAAACTGTAGACAAGACCTGTTGACGCGGGACAACAGGGTGACGTGCAGTTGAATGGAAACTCTGCCAGTTTGAGTGACAAACTGAACTGGGGAGCCAGTTTGATCTAACGGTGAAGGCTAGAATCCAGGAAAACCAGGAGACAGTGAGTTCTAGTCCTGTCATAGGCATGGAAGAAGATTGGGTGACTTTGGGCCAATCACCAAGTCGGAGTAAGTTCTAGTCCCACCTTAGGCATGAAAACCAACTGGGTGACTTTGGGCCAATCACCAGGAGATGGAGAGTTCTAATCCCGCTTTATGCATGAAAGCCAACTGGGTGACTTTAGGTCAATCACCAGGAGATGGTGAGTTCTAGTCCCGCCTTAGGCATGAAAGGTAGCTGGGTGAGTTTGGGCCAAACACCAGGAGACAGTGAGTTCTAGTCCCACCTTAGGCACGAAAGCTGACTGGGTGAGTTTGGGCCAATCACCAGGATACAGTAAGGCAAGACTAGAACTCACAGTTTCCTGGTGATTAGCCCAAGGTTACGCAGTTGGATTTCATTCCTAAGGCGGGATTAGAACTCACTGTCCCCTGGTTTCTAGGCCATCACCTCAACCACTACACCAAACTAGCTCTATATGTAATTGCTTCTTACCAAAGTGTTTAATGTTTAATTAAAATGTTCATTTCACTGTATCTCCAATAACATAAATTCAGTACGATCATTTCTAAGTTCCTCTTTCTTGTTGAAAAGGAGGTGCTGTGTTGAAGCTATAGAAATTGTTGTTGTTTTTTAATCTCTCCTATTTTTTTATTAGTTAAATAAAAAAATTGAGGGGAGGGGAATCAAAACAAAATCTTTTATTGAGAAGGTTGCACGGTATTTTGATGTTTCGCAGCAGCCTTTTTCAAGCTTGGCAACTTTTAAGACTTGAGGACTTCAATTCCCAGAATTCCCTTAGCCAGCATGTCCGCCTGGGGAATACTGGGAGTTGAAGTCCACGAGCCTTAAAGTCGCCAAGTTTGAAAAACATTGGGTTTACATTGCAAAGGCAAACCATGAAAAATCTGGAAAGTCCTTCCATCTTCTCTCCTCTCTTCTCTCTTTTTTTTTTTTTTGTGGCCAGCCCTCTACGTCGTCCATTGCTTCTGACGAGAAGGTCGATTACGTGCAGGTGGACAAAGAGAAGACGCAGGCTTTACAGAGCACGATGCAGGAATGGACCGACGTCCGGCAGTCTTCGGAACCCAACAAGACAGCGAAGCAGTAGCCAAGCGGAGACATGGTGGAGAAACCATGGAGGCTTTTAGGAATCAAGGAGAGACCGTCCATTTGTCTCTCTGGCTGAACCTTCTCTTGGTCCTTCTGCGGAGGCCGTTCCTGAAAACAAGCTTCTGCAGAAGAACATTTGGCTGAAAACTTGCATCACCCCTCCCAAAGGCATTTTTCAGTGATGAGGTTAGCTGCTGGCTCTGTTCTGAGGAATTAGTGAACCGACACTGGCTTCTCATCCACCTGCCCGTATCCAAACCTTCCTCGATCCACTGTCAACCTGCAGATCTCTATTTTTGCATCCAGCACCTGGGCCCTTTGCCAGTTTCCTGCCGTCGATTGAAACTTTCAGCCTGGTTTTGGCCTCCTGGTTCTGCCTTTTAGAGATGATGATGATAATAATAATAATAACAATAACAACAATAATAATAGTAATAATAGTAATAATAATAACGGCCAGCTACTCATCCTAAGTGGATTTGATTTTCAAGCAGTCTCTTTACGAAGCTGTCTTAGCTGTATCACTTCACAAAAGGGCGAAGAAATCTCCAAGCGATGCCTTTATTTTCGCTCTTTATGTAAACTGCCAACATGCGAATTTCTTAAACTACGCCGTGGTCCTTGAGAGGACAAGCATGTCAAGAAACAATCGCTGTTCACCGGTATAAATCAGCTTTTGAAATGCATTACTCTCGAACTGAAAATAATTCCTCGTCCGCCATCCTTCCCCCTCAACAAGAAAAAAAAAATCTTCCTAATTCTCTCTGGGGAATTTTAAGAATGGGACCCTCTCTGGATGTGTTTTGCAATAGTTTCCTCTTTGTGGAATATATGATTATCGGTGTCCGAGATCTTACAATAGTTGAATCTGTGTTGGGCCGTATTTGGTACCTGGTGTGTGGTGTGTAGGAAAGCATTTGATGTTGGACCCTTAGAGCGATGGTTATAAAAGCCTTGATATTTAAAAGCCCATCTACTCTGTGTTTGAAGCTGCATTCGATGCCTGGTTACCTATCTCAAAACACTCCTAATTGGAAGCAAATCTTTATTTTCAAAATAAGAGCAAGGGGACGCCGTGCAAGAGTTTAGCAAGCCAGCGTTCGAGACCCAAGACCTGCTGTGGGATGGGGTTGAGCTCCTGTCCTTCGCTCCAGCTCCTGCCGGGGACATGAAAGGAGACCCCAACTGGGCATCTCCAGGGCAACAGGGATGTCACCGGCTAATCCTTCGAACCCAGAAGCGCCGAGGCGCTTCTGACACGAGTGCAAAAAATAATAATAATAATCAAAATGCAAAATGTTGAATTTGGAGTGTCACGGTTTAAAAAGCTGACTGATTCACACAACGCATTAATCCAGGTTCAAGTAAAGGTGTAGCAGGTGCACTTGTGTGTTATGCTAGAACACATTTTGTGTTTGCTTAGATAGGGTTTAGAACTTCTGGTTTAGGACTGAGGTGGAGGACCGTGGCGCCTTCATGATTTGTGGACTTCAACTCCCAGAATTCCTGAGCCGGCTGGCTCAGGAATTCTGGGAGTTGAAGTCCACATGTCATAAAAGGGACATCGTTTCCACCCCACCCCCCACAGCCCAGTTTAGGATATTGTGAATTGGGGTGTTGGGAGGATTGGGCTTCTGGCCCCGTGTGATTTGTGAATTAGATCATGATTGGGTTTGGCTTTCAGAGTATTGTGTGAATGTCATTATAAGGCAGAGGGAAAGAGACATAGCCCTGAGCAACGGACTTCTATGTTACTATTATTCTGCAATACAGATAGTCCTCGACTTACGGCCGCAACTGAGCCCAAAATTTCCCCTGCTTAACAAGTGAATTTTGCTCCGTTTCATGACCTACCTTACCACCGTTGTTAAGTGAATCCCTCAGATTGTTAAATTAGTAACCTGATTGTTAAGTGAATCTGGCTTCGCTTGCCAGAAGGTCACAAAAGGAGATCCCATGACCCCGTGACGTTGCGATAGTCATAAATAGGAGCCAGTTGCCAAGCGTCCGACTGTTGATCCCATGAGCATGGGGATGCTGCAGCGGTCGTAAGTGTGAAAATCGGTCATCGGTCACTTTTTTTCCAGTGCTGTTGTAACTTCGAATGGTCCCTAAATGAATTATCGTAACTCGAGGACTGCCTGTATCATCAGCTTATCTTCTCCTAAGATCTTTGTTGTTGCTCTCTGCTAATTCCTTATCCAAGGAAGTTTCCATAAGTTCGTTTCTTCAATGCCCTGACTTCGCATCGATCTGTAAGACTCAAATTACTTTGATATTTGCTTACTGGGTAGATTAAGATCTGTTTGGGGGCAACCGAACGCACTCTTATCACTTGTGGCTTGTTAAGCATTGGAGATCTGTTGGCCATCTCATTTAGACATGCGCTGTAGAGTTTGTTCAAAAAAACCCAACAACAATCCAAAATTTTGCTTTGCTTTATCGATATACACAAGGACAAACCTCAGTTCATAAGCCTACTTCCTGTCTTAGACCTGTATCCATAAGGATGGATGGTCCAATCCTTAAACAACCTGTGCAGGTTTAATCCAAGGTGCTTCCCCTCTTCCCCCCCACAGAAGTGATCTTAGGACTTCCATTCAAATGCCTTTCCTCTCGCGCACCAGCCTGTTTTTCTTTTCCGCCTCTCTCTTTGCAGAGTTCCGAGTTCAGGTTTCTGCTGGTTCACCAATGAAAAATCCTCTGTGCCAGGTTCACACCACCTGCTGAGCTCAACTGTGACTGGCTATTTCCTGCCTCCATGAATAGTTTGGTGAGCATTGCAAGTTCCAACAGGAAGATGAATTCACATAGCCACCATTCAATTAACCACGGTTTGCTGGCTCGCGCAAACCTAGCCTACAGGATGGCCCTGTACTTTGTGACTGTTAAAATAATTCTACCTTGACAAAAGGATGTGTCTTAAAGCCTGCTTAGCTCTCTCTGGTAATTCCACTTAGGCAAAGGGGCAGGGGTGGGATTCTACTGGTTCGGACTGGTTCGGGCAAACCGGTAGTGCCGAAGATCAGCTGTGAGCGAACCATTTTGCTTCAACGATCAGCTGTTGGGCCTGTCCGCCTGCCCTGGCTCTAGTCTGTGTTTTATTTCCGGGTTTTCCAGCTTAGCTGATTTGCTGCGCATCGGCTGCTTTACACACACCCTTACAGCAGAAGGTGAGTTGTAAACAAGCATACGTGAAAAACTTACGTTTAGCATGCACGAGTGCAAAGCACGCACTCACCAAACCGGTTGTTACACCGGTTGAATCCCACCCCTGCAAAAAGGCAGTTTTCCTCTACTATGGCATCACCTGATTCAGCTTTTTAAAACGTAAGATTTTTGCAGAGTTAAAACAGGACATCTTGAGTTTTGGCATTTGATTTCCAATAACAGATAATAAAATGTGTCTCTTGTCCGGAAAGATTCTAGGAAGGAATAGAGGCGATTTCTCTTTTGGGATCCACCCTTTAAATCAGATTTCAAATTTCCTGACTTTGCTGATTTCCAAGTACAGGTATTCCTCGCGTTACGGCCACAGTAGAGCCCAAAATTTCTGTGGCTATGCGAAACATTTGCTAAGCGAGTCCGACCCATTTTACAACTTTTCACCGGCGTTAAGCGAATCGTTGCATTTTGTTAAGTTAGTCACACACGGTTTTTAAACGAATCTGGCTTCCCCATTGGCTTTGCTTGTCAGGAGGTCACATAAGGAGGTGACGTGAAACCCACACCCCGGGACGCTGCAACCATCATAAATATGAGCCACTGGCTCAAGTGTTTGAATTTTGATCACATGACCATGGCTGCAACAGTCGTAAGTGTGAAACACGGTCATAACTCACATTTTCCAGTGCTATTGTAAGTTTGAGCAGTCACTAAATAAAACTATTATAAATCAAGGATTAGTTGTAGAAGGTCAGGCTGATTCTGGGAGTTGAAGTCCACAAATCTTAAAGGAGCCAAGGTTAGAGAGCCCAGTACATGGTTACTTACTAAAGGTTCAGTCTTTCCTCTGAGTTACCCTCACCCTAACCCAGAGATTCTTAAACATTGTGGTGCCATCACCCCAGAAAAATAAACTTAAGTGAACTATCCTATATACCCGTGTTTCCTGAAAATAAAACCCTGCCTCATATATATATATGGATCTTTGGTTATTCGGGTTTCTCCCGCGTAAAATTGGAAGTACAGACACAAGCCTGAAGATGATGAATGAGACTTCATCGAAAACGTCGCCTAGATACTTCCAATTTTACGCGGGAGAAACCCGAATAACCAAGATCCACATACAAATACCGCGAGAACCTCAGAAATATATATATATATATATATATATATATATATATATATATATATATATATATATATATATCCACCCAAAAAAGGCCCCAGGTCTTATTTTGGGGGGATGTCATCCACTGATTAACCTCACTTGTGCGCATCACTTCTGGCCTCCTTTTTGCTGTCAGAGGCCTTCAGGAACTTCTTCTTCAGTGGCTGGCAAAGCTTTCCTGAAGGCCTCTGCAGCCAGTAACAGAGCTCTGGATCGATCCAAAGCTTTGTTCTCACTCCAGAGGCCTTCAGGAAAGCCTTGCCAGCCTTGCCGGCTGCAGAAGAAATGGGCCTGTGAGGCAGGTGTCGGGGTGTGTGAGGCCTGGCTACAACTGTCCGAAGATAAGTAGTAGGACAGCTCCACCACCACCCTATCCCCACCCTTGCTTAATTTTTACCCGTCCACTCTGGAGGGGGCAGGATCTTAATTGGAGCCTATATTGTAAAATGTGTAAAAATCAAGCTAGGACTTACTTTCGGGGTAGGTCGTATTTTCGGGGAAACGGTATATAAAATAAATGATTTGATTGGGGTTAGGGTTGGGCAAGAAAGAAATAGTCCAATTTTAATCATTAGGTATTATGATGCCAAATAGAACAAGCAGAGGCATTTAAAGTCCACCTTGACTGCTGACAACCTCACGGACACATTCATTTCCTAGTGGTGCCTCATTTGGCTTAGCTTCTGACCCCCACATAAAATCAGCACTGCCTTCTCCGGGACGCTGATAGAAAGGTACAACTACGTAAAACACAGGTAATCCTTTACTCACGGTCACAAGTGAGCCCAGAATTTCCATCGCTAAGCAAAAGAGTAGTTGCATGAGTTCTGTCCCCTTCTACAACCATTCTTGCCACCATCGTTAAAGTGAATCCCTGCAATGGTGAAGCTAGTCACATGGTCGTTAAGCGAATCCTGGCTGCCCCAAGGATTTGGCTTGTCAGAAGGTCGTAAAAAGGGGATCGCATGACACCCTCTCCCCGGGACACTGCAACTGTCATAAATATGAGTCAGTTGCCAAGCGTCACTTGACCCTGGGGGCGATGCAAGTCATAAATGTGAAAAATTGTGATGTCGCTTTTTTTCCCAGTGACGTCGTTAACTGCTTTTAATTTTATTTTTCCCGCCAGTAATCAGAACTGGGTCGCAAGTATCTTTGGAAGGGGTCCGTCATAACTTTGAGGACAATGAACCAGTGAAACAATTTTCCTCCAGAAATCATGGGTGCTCCCATCACTGGAGGTTTTTAAGAAGAGAATAGACAGTCACTTGTCAAAAATCATATAAGTCAATGGTGGCTAATCTTTTTTGGGCCCCTGTGCCCAAAATTGTGCGTGCACTTGTACGCTCACGCTCGCGTGCCAGCACTCAGAAGGCAATGCGCACCCCCCATGCCCCTACACATGCGCACGCAATACACACCCACCCACCGCCACCCCCTAACCTGCACTGCGCCACACAGCTGATTTTCAGCCAGTTTGAGGCCTTTTTCGGCCTCCCAGTGGCTTGAGGAAGGCTTCTGCAGGCTTTTCAGGATGAAAACTAGGCCCGTTTCGTCACTTCCGGTATTTCTGGAAAAACAGGAAGTGATGAAACGGGGCTAGTTTTCGGCCTGCAAAGGCTGCAGAATCCTGCAGAAGTCTTCCTCAAGCCTCTGGGAGTCCGAACAAGGGTTCAAACAGGCCGAAAATCAGCTGTGAGGCGCAGGCATGTGCAGTGAAATTAAGTTTGCCTGCAGCTCGCGTGCCGACACAAAGGGCTCTGCATGCCACCTGTGGCACGTGTGCCATAGGTTCACCATCACGGGTATAGGTTCTCCTGCTTGAGCAGCGGGTTGGACTAGAAGACCTCCAAGGTCCCTTCCAGCTTTATTCTATTCTACTCTCTAAGCAACTGGTCATAAGTGTAGGACTACCCTCCAACGATGGGCACTTCTCATTCTGAAGTTTGCAGTTCTTGCAACCTCTCTTCCAATATTTGAGGGGCAACCACAGAGAAGGAAGATCAACCTATCTCCAAAACATCCGTGGGCAGGACAAAAAAATAAAGGGGGGAAGATCATTAAAGAAAGAAGCAACCTAGAACTAAGGAGAAAATTTCCTAACAGTGGGAACAATTCATCAGTGGGACAACTTTCCTTCTGAAGTTTTGGGTGCTCCATCACTGGAGGTTTTTAAGAAGATTTTGGACAACCGTTTGACCAAGCTGGCATATATAAGGTCTTCTGCCTTGGATTAGAAGAGGGGTGCGTGAACTTCAACTCCCATAATCCCTCAGCCAGCATGGGACGCAACTGATGCATGGTACCTGGGGAATTAGAGGAGTTGAAGTCCACACATCTTAAAAGTGGTCGAAATTGGTGTAGAACAAGTAAGAGATACTCCTAATAGGATGGTTGGGCCCATCTTGAGGAAATTATCTTTTAAAAAAAACACAGCTGGAGGGGGGCCATTCAAAAACATCTAACTGTCCCACTTCCATGTTACTTTGTCACCCTTGGGTCACATTAAGGCGAGAGGACTTCTCCACCACAATTGGCCAGAGTAGATAACGTTTCCCATCATTCTTCATAATCTGCTATCTCTTGACCCGTGAAGACAGCAGATCAAAGAGTTTCATGGCTGCCCTTTTCATCCCAGCCCAGAAATGCAAAAGTTTGAGGTGTAGGTGCCTACATAGGGCCAGAGAAGATGATAGGATGCCCCAACTGAATAGGGGGTAACGTATTTGGGGGGATGAAACGTCTGCAAGAAAACCACCAAGCTCTGAGAACAACAAGGACCCTTCTCGGTTGAGTGTTTTTTGGGAGGCTCCATTAGCTTAGCACCCACAGCAAAACCTGCTGTCAGGATTCTGGCACTTAACCCCATTTAAATCAGGAGTCTCGAGCCAAACTTCCAAAACTTCAAAAGGATTTATTGGGAGTTAACATATCCAGCGTTGCCTGGGTGCAGCCGACTCTAAGACACATAATTCACTGTCACCCTTGACCCTGGTTTTCCCTCCACCCCTCTGGGTGTATCGTAATTCATATTCTCCAATGGGACACCTCCATAGCCAAGAGTCATCAATCAGGCTCTCCAGTTAGAATTTTGCGCGGGCAGAAACTTCAGTCACCTAGTTACTATCTTTGAAAACATTCATGGAATGCACTTTCGATTTCCAAGCTGCCGTACTGCCCCCCCCCCTCCCTTTCTGTTGGCAACTCTAAAAGATCATAGAAATATTTTATGACCTACCCAATTAGAAGACCTTCTGAAGGGCCACCTTTTCCTGACCATCATGGGCATCAGAGGACCAGATTACAGTTTTTAACTTTACTTTATGGTCGTTGCACCTCATACAACAAAATTAAATGGCATCTTCAGTATACATTATACATAAGAAAAAACTATAAAAATAAAACAAAAGCACACATCCTTCACACAGAATAGAATAGCATAGCATAGCATAGAATAGGGAATAGAATAGGGAATAGAATAGGGAATAGAATAGAAATAGAAATAGAAATAATAGAAATAGAAATAGAAATAATAGAACAGAACAGAATAGAATAAGAAAAAAATAGAATAGAAAACAATAGGATAGGAAAGGAAAGGAATGGAATGGAATGGAATAGAATAGGAATAGAATAATGGAATGAAGAATAGAATAGAATAACAGAGTTGGAAGGGACCTTGGAGGTCTTCTAGTCCAACCCCCTGCTTAGGTTGGTTTTTAATTGAATCAAAAACCTTCAACTTGCAATAATTCATTTAGTGACTTCAAAGTTACAGTGGCTCTGAACTATGACCATTTTTCATATGACCGTGGCTGCATCCCCACGGCCATGTGATCAAACTTTGGACTCTTGACGAGTATCACCTCCATTATAACGGTTGCAATATCCCAAGTCATGTGATCGCCTTTCGCGACCTCCCGACAAGCCAAGTCATCAGGGAAGACCAGATTCACTCGACCACTGTGGGACTAACCTAACAACCGCAGCAATTTGTTTAACCACGGTGGCAAGGAAGCTCATAAAATGGGGCAAAACTCAACTGTTGTTGTTGGTTTTTTGCTTAGCAATAGAGAAAAGTTGGCCTCCGTTGTAGTCCAGGACTACCTACACAGATCGACAAAATATGTTTTTCCACCCCCTGCCTAAAGACAGGGATCAGACACGAGGGCTTCACGTAACAGGAGAATTGTAGCATGGACCAGATTTGTGTCACTGTTTAGGTAGTAAGAGAGGTGTCTGTTGTTGTTTTTTGACAAAGAGTCTCGTGTCTTTTTTTGTCCAAGAAACGACAAAGTTGATTATTTGGCTGTGAATGTCCTACATTGAACGATTGGCAAGAGAGTCTGTGCAGGGATGGGCTTCAAAAAAAAATTAGCAACCGTCTCTCTTTGCCTGGTTGCTGGTTGTAGGCGTGGCCATGGTGGGTGTGGCCTAGTCAGCCTCCTGCACCACTGCGGGGGGGGGGCATTTTCACCCTCCCTGGGCTCCAGAGCCTCCAAGAGGGCGAAAACGGCCTCCTCAGCAGTGGTGGGATTCAAAAAAATTTACTACCGGTTCTGTGGGCCTTGCTTGGTGGGCGTGGCAGAGGAAGGATACTGTAAAATCCCCATTCCCTCCCCACCCCACTAACCTGCTTTCCAGCTCTGTTCTCCTGGGCAGGGCAACCAAAGGAGACCCAGCCGATCAGCTGGGACTCGAGAGGCGGAGAATAGATGGGGGCGGGGCCAGTCAGAGGTGGGATTTGCCGGTTCTGTAGAAGCGGTAGTGGAAATTTTGAGTAATTCGGGGAACCGGCAAATACCACTTCTAACAGGAGATTTTACAATATCCTTCCCCTGCCACGCCCATGCCCATAGTAAAAAAATTTGAATCCCACCACTGTGGTCTTTTCAACTACTGGTTCACTGAACCAGATGTAAAATTAACATCCGGTTCACTTGAACCGGTGCGAACCGGTAGCACCTCATTTCTCTGTGTGTGTGTGTGTGTGTGTTTTCTCCTCTGGGCGTAAGTGGAGGGAGCGATGTTTATTTCTTTACAAAAATCCTCTTTTGCAAAATTATATATATATATATATAAATAGATGTACAGTATGTTTTTGTCTTGTATTAGTATTTGAATGTTCCTCCTTCTTTTTTAGCTACTGTGGATTCCATTTCCTTAAATTATTAATTTATTCCATGTGAGCTGCAGTTGAAAGACGACAACAATCGTCCTGCAAAACCGAAGTTGCGCTTAACTTAGTTACTTACTTTAAATTAACCACTTGCTGTTAATAAACGTGATATACGGCTAAAAAAGAAATGCACTCTCTGTGTGTTTAATCGTCACAATTATGGAGCAAACCGCTCCGGAATGGGTTGGTTCTAATTCTCGGTAAGCAATAATTTAGTGAACAACTTTTCATGTTTGCGCAGTGATATTATGAGCATCCTTGTAAGAGCAGATGTTGGAATACCAGGTAGTCCTCGACTTACGACCAACAACGGAGCCTGAAATTTATGTGGCTGAAGGAAGACATTTTGTTAAGTGAGTTCTGCCCTATTTTATGACTTTTCTTGCCATGGCTGTTCAATGAATCACTGCCATTAATTTAGTCACATTGTCAAGCCTGAAATTGACACAAGTGCAGCCATTTTAGTTAGTCTTAGTATATATTCTTTTTACTTTCTCTGTGGCAATGGTCGTAAGTGTGAAAAATGGTCATAAGTCCCTTTTTCCAGTGCCATTACAACTTCGATCACTAAATGAACTGTTGTGGTGTGGTTCGCCAGTAGCAGGTGCGGACGGCTGAGGAGAGCAAGGACTCAGATGAGGGGCCAGGACCACCAGGGAGTGGACTGCTGCCTTCAGAGATTGTGGGGGCTGGCAGCAGCGATGAGGAGGTTCCCGAGGAGCCTGTGCCAAGTGTGCATGCACACAGGATCACTCATTGGAAAGAGCAGCAACAACAGCATGGGCGACTCGGGAGTAAGGCTGCAAGGTAACGGCCCCTCCTTCAAGAAGATAAAAGCCAGCTGTGAAATGAACATACTTTGCAGAAGGCAAAGACGTTTTGAAACTCCAGCCTCGTAGACATTCCAGTATCCTGAGTTTGTATTTGAAGATTCTTGTATTGCAAATTATTTCTTGTCTGTTATCTTTTGGCAAGTTTTGCACAGTTTGGCAAGGCTTGTGCTTATCACAGCTAATTATTTTGCAAAAACATTACAAGGTTTCTGTTCCTTTTGGATTGTGTTTGATTTGTTGGAAAAGGCCGTGGGTCAGAACACGTTGTAAGTCGAGGACTACCTGTTATATAATAATATCCAGCCCACAAAATTGGAGAAAATGAAGTCATCACACTTCTTTATTGGCTGAGAATAAACTAGGGAAGTTTGAGCGTTTAAGCCTTTTTAAATCCTGAACTTATGACCACAAGTGACACCCGTCTCGCTTAGGCAAAGAATAGAGGGGGACGGGACCAGTCAGAGGTGGTATTTGCCGGTTCTCCAAACTACTCAAAATTTCTGCTACCGGTTCTTCAGAACCGGTCCGAACCGGATGAATACCACCTCTGCCGTGCGTACATGCCTACACACCTTCACATCCCTATGGGTTCAGTCTTCCACAAGTCCCAGTTTGCCCCTTGAGAAAATTAATCGCCCAACCTTACACAAAGGAGGTCACAATGAACGTCGCCCCTCCCCCCCTTTCAGGGAGGACGCTTCCTCAAAATGGCGGCTTGGTAGGCCTCAAAGGTTGAAGCCACGGCAGCTTCTTCTTCTTACTTCCAGGAAGTGCACTTTTATGACAGGTTGAGGTCACCCCAGTCACGTCTTGCTCCAGAAAACATCGTTTTCCATTGTTTCGAGGAAGAATAAACAACGATCCTTCTCTGCCACCAATTCTGGTTAGACTTCCAAGGCTACAAGGTCGAGGTGAAGGAGTCCCGATATTTGTTGGTTGAAGCGTTAACCATTTACTTTGGGAACAAGGACTAAAAGACCAGCCCGTGGAAGGACCCTGATCCTCCTCCACCGGAATCATGGCTGTAGCCCCCTGAGGCGCCTTCATCATCCTCGTGGTCATCTCTGTCAAGATCTTTCCACCAAACGGACGATTTAGGCAAAGCTGAAATGTAAGCCTTTTGACTTCTGGCTTGCTTTTCTTGTTCCTGTGGGTGAAAAAGAGAGAGACACACCCAGATAAAAACCACACACACACACACACACGTATACGAGGGCACACACAAAACCCAGTTCAAGCAAGCCCCTAAAACTCAAGTTAGTAAAACAGGGGTGGTGGTGGTGTCGAACTAACTGGGAGGAAGTCCCAAAGGTGCTTTTTCTGGAGGCAACTGGACTTTCTTGTTGTTTTTTTGAAGTCGTTTCACTTCTCATCCAAGAAGCTTCTTCAGCTCTGACTGGATGGTGGGGAATGGAAGGATTTATAGTCCTTGCAGACAGCTGGTCATTTGCATCCTTTTAGAGGGTCATTGAGGCCACTTGAAGGTTTCTCTGTGTCCTCAGAGTCACCTGAGTGGTGCTCCTGGAATAGTGTAGACTACAGGAACCAGGAGCACCACTCAGGTGACCCTGAAGGCATAGATAAACCTCCAAGTGGCCTCAACGACCCTCTAAAAGGATGCAAATGACCAGCTGTCTGCAAGGAATATAAATCCTTCCGTTCCCCACCAGAGCTGAAGAAGCTTCTTGGATGAGAAGCGAAACGTCTTCAAAAAACAACAAGAAAGTCCAGTTGCCTTCTGAAAAAAAGCACTTTTGGGACAACCATGGCCAAGATGACTGAGAATCTCTACAGGCTTTTAGCTATACAATTTGGGATGAACACCCTTTGAATGGCGTGGGACTGGGAATGGATTTCCAGAGGAAAAATTGCAGACTACAGGAACAAGGAACACTACTCAGGTGACCCTGAAGACACAGATAAACTCCAAGCAGCCTCAATGACTCTCTAAAACTTGGCAAGTTTAAGACCTGTGGACTTCAACTCCCAGAATTCCTGAGCTAATATGACTGGAGGAGGAATTCTGGGAGTTGAAATCCGCAAGTCTTAAAGCTGTCAAGTTTGAAGACGCCTGATCTATAGTATTTATCTTCTATCTCTATATCTCTGTCTGTCTGTCTGTCTGTCTAATCTGTCTGTCTCTATCTATCTATCTATCTATCTATCTATCTATCTATCTATCTATCATCTATCTATCTATCTATCTATCTATCTATCTATCTATCTATCTATCTATCTATCTATCATCTATCTATCTATGCCAAGGGTCTTCCAAACTTGACAGCTTTAAGACTTATGGACTTCAACTCCCAGAATTCCTGAGCTAACATGACTGGAGGAAGAATTCTGGGAGTTGAAGTCCACAAGTCTTAAAGCTGTCAAGTTTGAAGACCCCTGATCTACAGTATCTATCTTCTATCTCTATCTCTATCTCTATATCTCTGTCTGTCTGTCTGTCTGTCTGTCTCTATCTATCTATCTATCTATCTATCTATCTATCTATCTATCTATCTATCTATCTATCTATCTGTCTATATCTATCTATCTATCTATCTACCTACATACATACCTACCTACCTACCTACCTATCTACCTATCATCTATCTATCTATCTATCTATCTATCTATCTATCTATCTATCTACCTATCTACCTATCTACCTATCATCTACCTATCATCTATCTATCATCTATCTATCCAAGGGCCTTCAAACTTGGCAAGTTTAAGACTTGTGGACTTCAACTCCCAGAATTCCTGAGCTAACATGACTGGAGGAGGAATTCTGGGAATTGAAGTCCACAAGTCTTCAAGCTGCCAAGTTTGAAGACCCCTGCACTAAAAGGATGCAAATAACTAGCTGTCTGCAAAGAATATAAATCCTTCCATTCCCCACTATCCAGTCAGAGCTGAAGAAGCTTCTTGGAGGAGAAGCATAAACGTCTTCAAAACAAAAAACAAGGAAGTTCAGTTGCCTCTTGAAAAGAAAAAGCACCTTTGGTACAATCATGAGCTGGAGGACTGAGAATCTCGACAGACTTTTAACTGGGAGGAAGAAAAAAACAACACAAAAGAAATGAGTCCAAGGTGGTGGGACACCATGTTACCTGCAAGAATAAGATGTTATCCTTTGCGATGGCATCCATCAAGTTTTTATCCGGAGAATGTAAGCTTCCGTTTGTCCATCCGGGCTCTGGACTGGCTCCGTTGGAGGCCCGCCTCGCTCTCTGTCTATAGAACAGCAGATAAGTCGTGTCCTTCGGCAGGAAGGACGTCACGTTGCTCACAGATTCAAAAGATGAGAAGAAGACCCTGGTGTCATTAAAGATGTACCACTGGATCTCCACATCTGTAGACTTCGCTGAAGCCATGTTCCAAGTGGTATCCATACAAAGGTTCTCCGTGGCCGGATCTTCACATTCCCTGGCGTAGCAGTAGTAATGGCCGCTTTCTGAGGAGACCCCGGAATGGACCACCACGCTACAGAGATCATACACCACTGAGGAGAAGTCCTTGCAGGGCGAAGCCCATCCTGGCGTCCTTGCTTGGTCAGGAGACACCACGACCGGCAGCTTCAGTATCAATGGGACCGAGACGTTGTCAAGGATCTTCTTCCTTCTCATGGTTCCTAGGTCAAAGGAGAACCTCAACAGGGTGAGGATGAGGTAGTGGGGTCCCTCCGTCAGCTCGGTCAACTTCTCGGCGTCCTGAAGGGAGGCACAGTTCTCACAGTGGTACCTGTTCTCGGCGGTGAGCATCTCAGGTGATAAGAAATAATTGATCAAATCCGGAACAGATCTGGAAGCCCGACAGCCAGAAATCTGCTTGTGTAAATCCAGGTGAGATTCTTGGATGGCCTTCACGTCAACGGCGTCTCGCTCCAACGTCAAGGGGAAAGAGGTCTCTTCCAAGGTTGACCCAACTGCTTCCACAGGTGAGTGTTTAGAAGGATTCTCCTCAGGGGCCCTCAAGATCCCTGGCCTAGCTGGCAAATCCTTTGGCTTACTTTGAGTCTGGATCCTTGATGGAGAGATCTCAGGACCTCTTTCTTCTCCGGATCCAATCAACGCACTGCTGAGAAGTCCAGCCTTGTGGTCGTCCGCTGGGGGAAAGGCCAAGGAGAGATCTGTGAAGGCTTCCTCCCTGGACGAGACCTGTAGGCACTTCAGACAACGGATCTTGGTCTTAATTTTGCCGCCAAACATTTCTTCCACCAGGGTTTTGCTGGCGGAGGGAAGCCCGTCCAAAGGGGACACCAAGGAACATGCCTTGAGCTTCTGGCAGATCCTTCTACCTGTTCTCTCTTCCTCGTGAAGACTTTGGGGGAAAACAAAGAGATACTTAGATCAGGGGTGGAATTTTTACTACCGGTTCTCTGGGTGTGGCTTGGTGGGAGGTGGCTTCGTGGACATGGCAGGGGAAGGATACTACAAAATCCCCATTCCCTGCCCACCCCACTAACCTGCTTTCCAGCTCCGTTCTCCTGTGCAGGGCAACCAAAGAAGACCCAGCCGATCAACTGGGACTCAATGGGAGGCAGAGAATGGATGGTGGTAGTTAGTAGTTAGTAGTTTCTCAATGGAGGCCACTTTAAGATGTGTGGACTTCAACTCCCAGAATTCCCCAGGCAGCATGAAATTCTGGGAGTTGAAGTCCACTCATCTTAAACTGGTCCAAGCTGAAAAAACAACCTGGCTTAAGCAATCCAAATCACCTTTTTCTCAAAACATCCACAATCTACTTTACCGATCGAGCAGGTATTTCAGATATTCAGAGCAATCCTGCTGGGCTCCTCGAGTGAACCAGGGAGGCCACGAAGCCAAAAGGAAGTTTTCGGGAGAAATCGCAGGCCGCTTACAGAAGCATCGGAAAGGGAAGAAAGCAGAGAAGAAGAAAAAAAAAACATCGAAAGCGTTTTGGTACCTGCAGTTTAGCTATTAGGCTGTCCTATTTTACCTGGACTTTTTTTGATTAAGGTTACCGGAATTGATTTTTTTTTTATTGCGTACCTGCTAAATGTATACATTCGTTTATTTTAATGTCGTAAGTCGGGTGTCGAGGTTAAGGTACCATCCTCGAAACAAGGAGATGGTGAGCTCTAATCTCACTTTAGGCCAGTGGGTTGGGATTCTATCGGTTCGGACCGGTTTGGGCAAACTGGATGTTAAATTTGCATCTGGTTCGCGGAACCGGTATTTGAACTGACCGGCTGGGCCCACCTGCCCCTCCCCAGAGTCTCCATGCAGTCTGTTTTGGATGCAGGTAAGTGCAGTGTCCATGCAGAGGCTCTGGGAGGGGGGAAAATGGGCCAAAGGGGAAGTCCCGGAAGTCCGAAAACGGGCCTGTTTCCAGCTTGAGGGCCTGCGAAGCCCGGGAAAGGCCGTTTTTGTCCTTCCAGATGCCTGAGGGAAGTCCCTGGACCTTTGACAAGGCCAAAAAAGAAGCCCTCCCAGAAGTTCCAGTAGGCCACGCCCACCATGACCACACCCACCCAGTAACTGGGCAGTGAACCGGTTTCTGGGATTTTTGAATCCCACCTTTGTCTTAGGCATGATGGCCAGCCTGGTGACTTTGGACTAATCCCCAGGAGACGGTGAATTCTAGTGTCGCCTTACGCATGATAGCCAGTTGGGTCACTTTGAACCAATCCCCAGGAGATTGTGAATTCTAGTCCTGGCTTAGGCATGAAAGCTGGTTGGCTGACTTTGGGCCAATCACCAGGAGTCTGTAGGTTCTAGTGCCACCTTACCCATGAAAGCCAGCTGGGTGACTTTGAGCCATTCACCAGGAGATTGGGAGTTATAGTGCTACCTTATCCATGAAAGTCAGCTGAGTGACTTTGGGCCAATCACCAGACTATGAATTCAGGCTGTCTTATACATGAAAACTGATTGGGTGACTTTGGGCCAATCACCAGGAGATGGTGAGTTCTAGTCCCGCTTTAGGCATGAAAACGGACTGGGTGACTTTGGGCCAATCACCAGGAGACGGTGAGTTCTAGTCCTACTTCAGGCATGCTGGCTGGGGAATTCTGGGACTTGAAGTCCATATCTTTTAAAGCTACCAAGGCTGAGAAGCACAACTCTAAACCCTCAAGCATCATTAAAACAAACATGGAGTTTAGCGCTCCCAAAGGTAGCATCCTACAATTAAGAAAATGTTCAGTTAATTACCTGGCTGTGCTCTAAAAAAGCAAAGAGCCATTGTAGTTTTGCCATCAGAGGCTGGGAATTGTTCTCAGCTAAATTCAGCACCGTCCGCCTGAAGCTGTAAAGGAAAAACATTTCCCCTTAAATTTAAAGAGGGAAGCTTGTCACAAAATCCCAGCATCAGTTAATCAAAAGGGGGAAGAGGGAACGGAGCTGGAAGAGAGATAAAGAGAGAGAGAGGCAGAGCCTGCGTCGTCTGTCAGCCCTCAAATGGAGAGCCAACAGTCCCCAGGTCTGGAGGTGGCTGATAAGGAAGAGGAGGAATAGCTGGGTCCAGTGCCTGACGCACGGATGCTTAGAAGGCAGAGGAGAGGAGAGGAGAGCAGTGGAAATCTATGGGCCGGTCCTTGGGACAGAAGAGCCACTGCTGCTAGTGAAGCCCCACCCTAGCTCTAGGGATAAAAGGCAGGGGGCGCAGATGAATAGATGTGACAGACAACTATTCATCTCACAGATGGACAGACGGATGGACTTGTTATCTTGCGATGAGAGAGAAACTTTTGCCCGGGGGTGCTGGAGCTCCTAATAAAGAAATAATTGCTTCAACTACAGAGCGTTTGTCGTGTTGGGGGAGCTGAGTCAGAACAGGCTGCCTACTCGGAGGCCATGAAGAGAGCTTGGAGGATGCTGTTCATGTAGCAGGTGTTCCCCAAGTTAATTAACCCGATCTTCCCGGTTTCCGATTTGGAGGCCAAGCGAGGATAGAGGTTGGCCAGCTCGTTTCTCTGGGATGTCCAAGCGTTCTGCCCCAGCAGATGCTTAATGCGATCTTCGTTAGGGATTGGGAGCGCCTTCCAAGAAGAAAATGGGAGAGGGAGAGAGAGGAGAGGGTGGGTAGGTGGGGAGAGACAAGGGAGAGGGGGGAAGGAAAGAGGGGGGGAGAGAAAGAGGGAGAGAGTGCGCAGGAGAGAGACAGAGAGGGTAGGAGGAGTGAGAGGGAGAGAGAAAGTGGAAGGGTGAGAGGAGAGAGAGAGAAAGAGGGAGAGGACGGGAGGAGAGGGAGAGAGAGAAAATGGGTGGGAGAGAGAGAAGAAGAGAGAAAGAGGGAGAGGTTGGGTGGCAGAAAGAGGGAGAAAGAGGAAGACAGTGAGTGGGAGAGAGAGAAGGTGGAGAGAGAGAGAGGGGAGAGAAAGAGGGAGAGGGTGGGTGGGAGAAAGAGGGAGAAAGAGGAAGACAGTGAGTGGGAGAGAGAGAAGGTGGAGGAGAGAGAGAAGGGGAGAGAAAGAGGGAGAGGGTGGGTGGGAGAAAGAGGGAGGGTGGGAGAAAGAGGGAGAAAGAGGAAGACAGTGAGTGGGAGAGAGAGAAGGTGGAGGAGAGAGAGAAGGGGAGAGAAAGAGAAGAGAGGGTGTGTGGGGGAGAGAGTAAGGGAGAGGGAGAGAGAAAGGATAGGGGAGAGAAAAAGGAAGAGAGAAAGAGAGGGAGGGAGAGAGGGGGTGAGGGTGGGGTGAGAAAGAGAAAGGGAAAAGGAGAGAGAAAGAGGGAAAGGGAGGGGTGGGGGAGAAGAAAAGAGGGAGAGCGAGAGAAGGGGAAAAGAAAGAGAAAGGGGAGAGAGGGAGGGGAGAGAAAAAAGGGAGAGAGAAGGAGAGGAAGAGGGGGAGAGGGAGGGAGACAGAAATGGAGTAGGGAGAAGAGAAAGAGAAGAAGAGAGAGGGAGAAAGAAAGAGGGAGAGGGAAGAGGGAGAGAGGAAGAGGGGGAGAGACAGAGAGAATTAGCAGACCATCGCTCTCTATGGTCATTTTATCATACTGGTTGATGTTCACACTGGCATTGGTTGACCTATAAACTTGTAAACCTCTGTGGCCCATCAGTTAGCTCTTCAAAGTAGTCCAGACAAGAAGCATAACCATGAATGCTGGGGAGCCAGTTTGATCTAGTGCAGGGGTGTCCAACCTTGGCAACTTTAAGACTTGTGGACTTCAACTCCCAGAATTCCTCAGCCAGCTTTGCTGGCTGAGGAATTCTGGGAGTTGAAGTCCACAAGTCTTAAAGTTGCCAAGGTTGGACACCCCTGATCTAGTGGGTGAAGGCCTCAGGCTAGAAACCAGGAGGTTGTGAGTTCTAGCCCCACCTTAGGCATGAAAGCCATAGAAGTGACTTTAGGCAGGTCATGTTCCTTCAGCCCAGTCCACCTCACAGGGTTGCTGTTGTTGTTGGAGAAAAGAGAAGGAGGAGGAAGAAGTATCAGGCATGCTCACTACCTTGAGTTATTTGTAAAATCAATAATTTTAAAATAACCATTTTTAATAAACCTATCCAAGAAAAATTCGAAGCTAAGGCTCCGATTCTAATCCAAGACCAATTTTTGCTAAAATTTACACGGCTCCGTAACGGGGAAAAAATTAATCGATTTCAACGTTCCATGTTTTTTATTCCTTCCTCGCCAACGGCTTCCCCGAAGTGCAAAAGGAAAAAAAAGAAAAAGAAAAAAGGACCAGCCTTACTTTTATCGCTTCCACCAGAGGCTCGTAAAGATCTGGAAATCCTGAGAAGCAGAAGAACATGCAATGGATCAGCTCGGCTACTTGATCCAAACATCGGGAGGCCGAATTGGAGTTTTCCTTTTGAAGGGCGGCGACCACTCTGGGAATGTGTGGCAAAAGCTGTCAGAGGAAATAAAACGTCGAGAGGCATGGAGGAATGGGATTTGCACCCAAGGAAAAGGGTGAGCATGCAGCGAAAGCCTGAAAAACAAATATATCCAGGGCTGTAAATGAAATAAATATTGCAAGAGCCAGTCTGGGCTGGTCACCACAACCAGAGGTTTGGTCTTCCAGCAATGTTATCCTGGGACACGCATATTCGCCTTCATTTGCAATAAATATTCTTTTTTTTAAAAAAAAAAATTTATTGGTTTTTAAAGACAAACAAAAACAAACAAAACATAGAAAACATCTTTCATAAATATACAAGCAGTGTGTCGGTTGGTTTACCAATCCTTTGTGCATCCATTTCGTAGTCCCAATTACAGTTACATTGCATAATAACTCATATTATCAATCAAAGATTAAATACCCTAGTATCACTATTAAACAATCATTGGACTATAAGTTTATTCATTCATACTTTGCGAGATAACTATAATTTACTTAGTTTATTTTATAACAATTCATACAATCCTACCAAATCTATCCTAAAAACATTTTATAGATATGATATCAAAAAAGAAAAAAAAAGAAATATATCTTTATATATTCATTATTTTCCAAAATTCTAGATATTCTATTATTGTGTTTTATCATCTAACCATTGATAGAAAAGGTCCCAAATTTTATAAAATTGTTCATCCTCTTGTTCTCTAATTTCAAATGTCAATCTGCTCATTTCAGCACATTCCAATACCTGATTGTAAATGTGTTAACAGTGGCTAGGATTGTATTTGCTAAAAATTGGAAAAATGAGAAAATACCATCGCAGGAGGAAATTATTAAGAAAATATTGGAATGTGCAATAAATATTCTTATAAACTGGCCAACAGTCAGAGGCTCAAAGCAATACACGATTAATCAGAACAGGGATTTACCAGGTGAAATGCTTCGTGAGAGTGCTGGAAACTGAGCAACAGGTAACGCAGAACAGAGAGAGCCCCCTCTCTCAGAATTGGATAGAGTAGCTTGGAAAACACCTACAGAAATAGCAAAATAAAGATTAAGCTAAGTAGATTAGCATCATCAGGATACGCACAATTCCCACAACAGCACTTTTTCTCTAGCCCGATAAGAGATGCTTAGAAAGACTTGGACTGGGTGGTCTGGAGAATATAAACCACCAGGTGATGGGGAGTTCTAGTCCTGCCTTAGCCATGAAAGTCAGCTGGGTGATTTGGGGCCAATCATCAGGAGACAGTGAATTCTAGTGGGACCATAGGCAGGAAAACCAACGGGGTGATTTTAGGCCAACCACAAGGAGACGGTGAATTCTAGTTCCACCTTAGGCACAAAAGAGAGCTGGGTGTGATGACCCAGGGTGGGGTACAAAAGCAACAAAGTCATAAAAACAGGTGAAGTCCCTGTTTAATTAATCCTTCAACTTGGCTTCAAAGCTCCAATTATCATTGGCTAGAGAAAAAAACTGCCCCACAAAGAGTTGCGAAAAGGAAAAAATTCCGTTGAGACTCAAAATACATATAAATAGAAAAAAACAACACAAACCACACTGAAGCAATTAATGAGACAAGGCAGGATAAGAGCTTGAAGACTTCCACAGATATCGAAATACACACACTGGGGAGGACGCCAGAACTCAGACAAGCAATGAAAGACTAGAATTATTTCACGCTTTGCTTCTAGCACCGGGCCATGCGCAGTTCGTCCTTTTAAACAGTCCTCACAGCTGCAGCCCATGAAGGGGATCAGGACCCCTTCCTCCCCCATAGACCACGTCATTCACATTTTCCCCTTATCTTCTCCTTCCTGCGTGCCCTAGGATGAAGAGGGGGTGGGCCTGGGTCTTCCTCTGACTGCCCAGCCTGCCTGTGCCCTTTCCCAGTTTCCTTCACAACCTCCCGAGCCACACTTCCACTCCCTGTCAGCTGTTCCTCCTCTCCCTCGGAGTCAGATTCCAACAGAGGCATGACACTGGGTGACTTTGAGCTAATCATCAGGAGATGGTGAGTTCTAGTCCTGCCTTAGCCATGAAAGTCAGCTGGATGGTGAACTCTAGTTCTGCCAAAGGCAGGAAAGCCAACGGGGTGACTTTAGGTCAACCACAAGGAAACTACGAATTCTAGTTCCACCTCAGGCATGAGAGCTAGCTGGGCGACTTTAAGCCAATCATCAGGCAACTGTGAGTTCTAGTCTCACCTTAGGCATCAAAACCAGCTGGGTGACTTTGGGCCAGACCCTGTCTCTCAACAGGGTTGTTCTAGTGGGGAAAAGAGAAGAGGAAGGAATATTAAGTATGTTCTATGCAGTACTGTGCACTGAAACATGGACCAGAAACAAAACTGTGGTGGGCTGATATTTCATTGGTGTCCTTCCCAGCCAGGAGGACAATGGCATACAAGATATTTTTTTTTTTGCAAGCAGATCCCATAGGAAGAATCCAACCAACCCGCTCAATTTTGGACAGGGTGACTTCCATCAAGATGCTGAATTTCTTCACCGCCGCCAGATTCTTCAGCAAGGCTATGATCCATTTGTCTAAGTTCGTCCCCAGGGGCCACGACACCCATTCAATCATCCTGCAGCGAGAAAGGTGGAGAGAGGTTTGCTGAAGTTATGTGCTGAAATTGCAAATATGACAGATAAAAGTATAAGAATATAACGAATATAGATTAAGAAATAAGATTTTTAAGATATGATATAAAAAAAGATATGAGTATAATTAAAGAAGAAGGGAATGAGTTAAGATATGAATTAAAAATGGATATAAAATACATGTGAACATATAAGAATATTTGTGAAAATTCACAGAAAATGGAAAAGGTAACGATACGATAAGACATTGAATATGAAAGATAAATATGTAATTATTGTCATGTTTGTATGGAAATGCAAAAACCTGAAACCACATTTGTTCACCAAAAGAGATGTTTATAAAAGATAAAAATACAAAACTTTTTACAAAAAAAAAAAAAAAAAAGAATTTCTGCCCTCCCTCCGACCCACACAAAAGACCCCAAAGGGGGAAACACAAACGTTCATTGCACATATCCTGCCCAGGGACATAGTTTGAAGACCCCTCATTTAATGCAATATAAAAAATGCAAATAATTTTTCTGCAGACCACCAAAATTTTCTCACGGCCCACCAGTGGTCCATGGCCCACCAGTTGGTGACCGCTAGGCTAGAAGACTTCCAAGGTCCCTTCCAATTCCGATTGGTCCAAAAGCTGAGAAGATTCAACTTCTGGTCCCGGTGACAAACTTAGATTGGATTACTCTATTTTTTTGTTACCTTCCAATCGCGGTCATCATCTGAAGGTCAGTGATGCTGTCATCATTGGTGAGGTTTCTTAGGATGCCGTCCATCAGCTCTAGGGGAACGTATTGGACCACGCTGGCTAAGGCAATAGAGGGATCCTGATCTTCTGCAAAAAGAATTATCAGGGTCAGGCAAATAATTTTAACAATGTCTATATAGGCTATGCAAAAAGAGACAACCGACCAGCCCAAAAGAGAACAAAAAGATTCCAGCACCTCTCCATCAGCAATCGGCACTGGGTCAGCCTACATCAGGGATCTTCAACTCGACAGGACTTGTGGACTTCAACTCCCAGAATCCTGAAGTCCACAAGTCTTAAACTTGCCAAGATGCAAGAGCCTGGATTAGATAGATAGATAGATAGATAGATGATAGATAGATAGATAGATAGATAGATAGATAGAGACAGACAGACAGACAGACAGACAGACAGACAGACAGATTAGAAGAGATAGACAGACAGACTAGATGATAGATAGATAGATAGATAGATAGATAGATAGATAGATAGATAGATAGAGACAGACAGACAGACAGACAGACAGACAGACAGACAGACAGACAGACAGACTAGATAGAGATAGACAGACAGACTAGATGATAGATAGATAGATAGATAGATAGATAGATAGATAGATAGATAGATAGATAGATAGATAGACAGACAGACAGACAGACAGACAGACAGAGATAGACAGACAGACGAGGGATAGATAGATAGATAGATAGATAGATAGATAGATAGATAGATAGACAGACAGACAGACTAGATAGAGATAGACAGACTAGATGATAGATAGATAGATAGATAGATAGATAGATAGATAGATAGATAGATAGATAGATAGATAGAAATAGAAGGTAGGTACTGTAGATCAGGGGTCTTCAAACTCGACAGCTTTAAGACTTGTGGACTTCAACTCCCAGAATTCTTCCAGTCATCTTAGCTCAGGAATTCTGGGAGTTGAATCCCATAAGTCTTAAACTTGCCAAGTTTGGCCTAGATTAATTCCTAGATTAACTGAGAAGACTTCCTATTGAGCTGTTGTATGATTTGGAGAAGGAGGAGGAGGAAGAGGAGGAGGGGGAGGAGGAAGAGGAGAAGGAGAAGAAGAAGAGGAGAAGGAGAAGAAGAAGAGGAGGAGGAGATAAAGAGGAGGCGGAGGAGGAGGAAGGAGAAGGAGGGGAAGGAGGAGAGAAGGAAGAGGAGGAAGAGAAGAAAAGCAAGAGGAGGAAGAGGAGAAGGGAAGGAAGGAGAAGGAGGAAGGAAGGAGGAGGATGAAAAGAAGAGAAGGAGGGGAGGAGGAGGAGAAGGAGAAGAAGAAGGAGAGGAGGGGGGAGAGGAGGAAGAAAAGAGGGAGGAGAAGGAAGACCAACAATCAAGTAAGCAAAATACTCCAATCAAGAAACTGCCAAAGAGCGAACGGTAAACAGCCCAACCAAAGAATCTAAGACCACCAACACTGACAGGCAAAGCACTGGAATATAAATGGATAGCAAATAGCACTCCTTACTAGCACTGATACTGTTACCTAGTTGGGTAATGAAACATCTGCAAGAAAACAAGCAAGCTCAGAGAGCACCAAGGACCCCACAGTCCTCCTCCTCCCCACTTTTTCCTTGTCCACAAATATCACCTCCTTCTAGAACGATGACATTACCTAGATTGGTTATGAAATGTCTGCAAGAAGACAACCAAGCTCAAGGACCTCACAGTCCTCCGCCCTTCCTCCTCCTCCACAAACCCCACTCCCTTCTAGCACTGATGATGTTACCTAGTTGGGTGATCAAATGTCTGCAAGAAAGCCAGCAAGCTCAGAGCCCACAAACCATTTTAAAGTAGAAACTTTCTGAACTGCAAGCATCCTGATCTTAGGGTTTTGCCCACTGATCATCATTAAAGACACAGGCAAGTCAAACATTAGACCTTAAGGCGGTTTAAGAACCTCAGGGACAGGGTAGCTGAATACAGATAGTCCTCGACTTACGGCCGTAACGGAGCTCGCAGTTTCAGTCGTCAGCTGTTACGTCATAAAGTCCCCCAGCTGGTCACACCTGATTTTATGACCACTTTTTTGCCCAAGCAGGAGACCCTATGCCCGTTCCAGACAAACGGCCCTCCAGTCTCTCCTTAAAAAAACCTCCCAGCATTGCAGCACTCACAACTTCCAAAGGCAAGCCGTTCCACTGATTCTGGGCTCCATTGCAGTCGTAACACGAGGACTACCACTAAATCACTCAGGGGTGGGATGCTCGGGTTGGGGAGAGCCCCTAGCTAAGATTCTGCGCAGTTCGGACAACCCCCAAATCCCACACCTGGCTCGCCCCGCCCACCTCGCCCCACCCCTCCCGGGAGTCTCCAGGTGTCCCATTTTGGAGGCAGGTTAAGTGCAGTGCATGCATGGAGGCTCGAGGAGGGTGAAAACGGGCCTCCCAGAAGTTCGGGAAGGCTGGAAATGGGCCTGTTTCTGGCTTCCAGAGAACCCTCCGGAGCCTGGGGAGGCCATTTTCTCCCTCCTGGATGCTTGAGGAAAGCCTTCAGAGCACGGGAAGGGTGAAAAACAGGCTTCCCGGAAGCTTGGAAAGGCCAGAAATGGGCCTGCTTCCACCTTCCAGAGAACCCTCCGGAGCCCGGAGGCTGTTTTCACCCTCCTGGATGCTTGTGGAAAGCCTTCAGAGCACAGGAAGGGTGAAAAACAGGCTTCCCCGAAGCTCGGAAAGGCCAGAAATGGGCCTGCTTCCACCTTCCAGAGAACCCTCCGGAGCCCGTGAGGCTGTTTTCACCCTCCTGGATGCTTGAGGAAAGCCTTCAGAGCACAAGAAGGGTGAAAAACAGGCTTCCCTGAAGCTCGGAAAGGCCAGAAATGGGCCTGCTTCCATCTTCCAGAGAACCCTCCGGAGCCCGTGAGGCTGTTTTCACCCTCCTGGATGCTTGAGGAAAGCCTCCAGAGCACAGGAAGGGTGAAAAACAGGCTTCCCGAAGCTTGGAAAGGCCAGAAATGGGCCTGTTTCACCTTCCAGAGAACCCTCCGGAGCCCGGGAGGCCGTTTTCACCCTTCTGAATGCTTGAGGAAAGCCTTCAGAGCACAGGAAGGGTGAAAAACAGGCTTCCCAGAAGCTTGGAAAGGCCAGAAATGGGCCCCTTTCCACCTTCCAGAGCCTCTGGAGCCGGGAGGCCGTTTCACCCTCCTGGATCCTTGAGGAAAGCCTTCAGAGCACAGGAAGGGTGAAAAAGAGGCTTCCCTGAAGCTCGGAAAGGCCAGAAATGGGCCTGCTTCCACCTTCCAGAGAGCCTCCGGGCCGGGAGGCTGTTTTCACCCTCCCGGATGCTTGAGGAAAGCCTCCAGAGCCCGGGGAAGGTGAAAAACGGGCCTCCCAGAAGTTCGGGAAGGCCAGAAATGCGCCCATTTCCACCTTCCAGAGAGCTTTCGGAGCCCAGGGAGGCCGTTTTCACACTTCTGGAGGCTTGAGGAAAGCTTCCAGAACACAGGAAGGATGAAAAACAGGCTTCCCGGAAGTTTGGGAAGGCCAGAATTGGGCCTGTTTCCAGCTTCCAGAGAACCCTCCGGAGCCTGGGGATGCCGTTTTCGCCTTCCCGCAGGCTCGAGAAAAGCCTCCGGAGCCCGGGGAGGGCAAAAACACCCCCCCTGCCATGGTGCAGGAGGCCAACTAGGCCACGCCCACCATGCCCACGCCCACCCAGCAACCGGGCAGAGAACCCATGGCTGAAATTTTTGAAGCCCACCCCTGAAAACAGTGTCTGAATCCAAGGCATACAAAGACACACACACACACACACACCCTGCTCCCTACCGATCGTCGAAATGATGGTGAAGAGTTCCTTCAGCGAGGGAAGAATGGAGGTCATCTGGGTCTTCCAGATTTTCTGCAGCAAAAGGCTGACTTGGATCACCTGGTCCAAGAACTCCATGATGGCGTCTTCCCTCCCCGAGGTGGTATGGAACCGCCCGATGCATCGGACCAGTTGTTGGCAGAAGAGAACCTGGCGTTTGCCAGTGGGCACACACGGCGGGTATTGGATTAAGAGCTTGCTGATCTTCACACATTGCTTCAGGCCTGGCCTCTCGCAGACCTTCCGTAGGACTTCCATCCTCAGGAGACTGAAGACGTCGTTGGCCGATGGGCCACCCATCACGAAGGGCAATCCAAGGTGTATGTAGTCAAACACGTACAAGCTTCTCTTCCCGAGAGGTCCATAGCCTTCCTGGAGAAGACTTAAGAGGAACTGAGTGTTGAAGAATTCTTGGAAGGCCTCTTGGTGATAAAGTCCGCAGACTTCCAGGATCTCCTTGCCAACTGACCTCTTGAATTTGGTATCCCCCAAGAGGAAGAGTTTGGTGGAAAGCTCCAGCATTGACCAACACTGTTCGGTGTCCATGGTCCTCTTCAGAGCCTCGATGATACGTCTCACCAGACCTTGTTTCATGTGGTCGGGGTAGGAAGAAGCCAGGATCGCTTCCAGAATTTTATCCATGTTGGCTTCTTGGAAGTCCTCAAAGAAGATCAGACAGCTTCAGGCCACTTAGCAATCCCTGGAATGGAGAAGTTGAGTTACACATCATCAAATTAGAACGACTGCAACAGGACCTAAATAAGAAAAAGTGGAACCTCAAGGATTCCAAATATTTTTGGAGGCCCTACACCCAGTCATCAGAAATACAACAACGGTCAAATCTGGACAGGTTTCCTTACAAGCAAACAATCAGTTGTTCTTATGGTTTAAGAATTTGTATATTCCCATATTATAAAGGTAAAAGGTAAAATTCCCCTTGCACATATGTGCTAGTTGTTTCCAGCTTTAGAGGGCAGTGCTCATCAAAGCCAAAGAGCCAGCGCTGTCTGAAGACGTCTCCATGGTCATGTGGCCAGCATGACTAAATGCTGAAGGTGCACGGAACGCTGTTACCAAAGATGGTTCCTATTTTTCTACCTGCATTTTTTTTTACGTGCTTTCGAACTGCTAGGTTGGCAGAAGCTGGGACAAGTCACGGAAGCTCCCTCCGTTACGCGACGCTAGGGATTTGAACTGCCGAACTGCCGACCTTTATATATACAATCACTTAAATAGGAACCAGCAGTGTGCTGCTGCAGCCAAAAAACCCAACTCAATCCTAGGCTGCATTAACAGAAGGACAGAATCGAGATCATGTGAAGTGTTAGTACCGCTTTATAAGGCCTTGGTAAGACCACACTTGGAATGCTGCATCCAGTTTTGGTCACCACCATGTAAATATATATATATATGTTGAGACTCTGGAAAGTGTGCAAAGAGCAACAAAGAGGATTAGGAGGATGGAGAATAAAACATATGAAGAACAGTTGTAGAAATTGGGTATGATGAAAAGAAGGACTAGTGGTGACATGATAGCAGTTTTCCAACATTTGTGGGGCTGCCACAGAGAAGAAGGGGGTCAAATTATTCTCCAAACCATCTGAAAACAGGACAAGAAACAATGGATGGAAACTAAACAAGGAGAGAAGCAACCTGGAATTAAGGAGAAATTTCCTGAAAGCGAAAAAATTATTCAGTAGAACTATTTGCCTCTAGAAGTTGTGAATGCTCCAACACTGGAGGTTTTTAAAAAGAGATTGGATAACCATTTGTCTAAAATGGGTATAGGGTCTCCTGTTTGATCAGCGGGTTGGACTAGAAGACCTCCAAGGTCCCTTTCAACTCCGTTATTCTATTATTCTGAGGTATTTTTGGAAGTAGATCCCACCCAAAACTAGCACTTTCTTTTGAAGCCTATCATCTTCTGATGTTCTCTCTCTCTCTCTCTCTCTCTCTCCTTCTCTCTCTCTCAGCACACAAACACCCAGAGTTAGAAATGTGGTTCAAAAGAGACGTGTAGACCTGGTTGTGTGTTTGTGTGTGCACGCACGCGAGTGTTCAGGAGGAGAGGAGAAACAGTTTGCATCGTTATGCCAACATTTCTTGCCTGTGCCAAAATCGGCTGGCACTCTGTGGGCTGGACTAGATCCCTTGCCCTTTGCAATTCGATTATAGAAAAAAAAAAATACTGCGACTCTTCTACTAATTGACAAAAAGTGACAGGTAATTAAGCTACTGGGGGTGGGGGGGACATTTTACTTTCTCCTAGAATGGGTCAGAATAATGCTTCCTCATTCCAGGGGCTTTTATGCTACCTGTAAACATGAGAATAAGGTAAAGGTAAAAGGTTCCCCTCCCACGTCCGTGCTAGTCGTTTCCGGCTCTACGGGGCGGTGCTCATCTCCGTTACAAAGCCGAAGAAGAGCCAGCGCTGTCCGAAGACGTCTCCGTGGTCATGTGGCCAGCAGGACTAAACGCTGAAGGCACACCGAACGCTGTTCCCTTCCCACCAAAGGGGTCCCTATTTTCCTACTTGCATTTTTTACATGCTTTCGAACTGCTCGGTTGGCAGAAGCTGGGACAAGGAACGAGAGCTCACTCCGTTACGCGGCGCTGGGGATTCGAACCGCCGAACTGCTGACCTTTCTGATCAACAAGCTCAGCGTCTTAGCCACTGAGCCACCGCGTCCCATCAACTGCAGATAAGAAGGTTAAAAAAATTAAATTATGCGCTATTATTATCCAGGCTCAGGTGTTTTCCTTGCCTCCCCTCCTGTGCTACTGTCAGTTCTTAGTAATGGGTATACAGGTAGTTTTGCTTAGCAACAGAAATCCTGGTCCCCAATTGATGCCATAAGTCAAGGACTTACCTGTAGCTGATTACAATCCTGTCAAAATATTTCCATATTTCTGTGTCTCCTTTCACCTCCTTGAAGGCTTGGGGCCTGGGCCATAAAAAAAGGAACAACCAGGAAAAGGAAATTCCACTAACCTTGTTGTCTTTCATTCCTGCTCTTTCAACAACTCCCCAAATTACATCACTGTCTTTTTCCACAGTCCACCGGACATCATAACTCACGAAGAAATTCAAGACCTCAGGAACTTTCTGAGGCTGTTGCAATAGCTGAACCAAATTGGTTAGCCTAGACAGAAAGGTCAGTCTCTATAATATTTTAGTGCATGGTTCCCGGTTTTCCTAAGTGCTTGCCCTTAAGACACCCAAATCTGCCTTTTAGTCAATCCTTCCTGGAAGAAAACCAGAACATAAAACAATGGGGCTTGGAAGGGACCTTGGAGGTCTTCTAGTCTGACCCCCTGCTCAAGCAGGAGATCCTCTATACCATTTCAGACAAAGGGTTGTCCAATCTCTTCTTGAAAAACCTCCAGAGATGGAGCACCCACAACTTCTGGTGGCAAGTCGTTCCACTGGTTAATGGTTCTCACAAATTTTTCCTTAGTTCTAGGTTGTGTGATAACCCGGGGCGTGACACAAAAATAAGCAAGGCAGAAAAATAGAAGATAGTCCCTTTAATGCCCCCAACTTGGCCCCAATCAGAGGTGGTTATTCAGCAGGTTCTGACCAGTTCTGGAAAACCGGTAGCGGAAATTTTGAGTAGTTCAGAGAACCAGCAAATACCACCTCTGACTGGAGATTTTACAGTATCCTTCCCCTGCCACACCCACCAAGCACGGCCACCGAACCGGTAGTAAAAAAAATTTGAATCCCACCACTGGCCCCAGTGTCCAATTATCCTCGGCAGGATATTAAACTCTTAAAGAAAACAGTTTACGGAGGGAGTAAATGCAGTCCTCACCCAAAGTAAAGTTAATTCAAAATTAAAAAACAACAACACAAACCACACTGAAGGAATTACTAGGCAAGCAAGGATGATTAATTGCAGACTTCTACCAGATAACTCAGCAACCACAGTTGGGAGGAAGCCAAAACACAGATAAGCTCCGACAAGAATGCACGCTTTGCTTCCAGAAGCCTTGCCATGCACAGTTTGTCCTTTTAACCAGTCCTTCCAGCTGCAGCCCATGAAGGGGATCAGGGCCCCTTCCTCCCCCACAGACCACACCACTCACGTTTCTCCCTTCTCTGTTCCTCCCTGCATGCCCTAGGATGAAGAGGGGATGGGCCTGGGTCTTCCTCTGAATGCCCAGCCGGCCTGTGCCCTTCCCCAGTTTCCTCCACAACCACTGGAGCCACACTCCCACTCCCTGTCAGCTGTTCCATCTCTCCCTCGGAGTCAGACTCCAACAGGGGCATGACAGGTTGGTTCCTCTCATTGATCAGTTTCCATCCATGACCATGATTGAACCTAACATTTCTGTTGTTAAGGGATACCATTACATCATAAGTCACTTTTTCAACGTCGTAACTTTTAACGGTCACTAAATGAACTATTATTAACCCGGAAACTATTTATATCTCAAGAGCCATCCGATGGGATGGACCTTCTGAATAATTCAAGTATTCTCAGCTCTTTCTGGCTCCTGGGTGATGGCTCCTCAGCCCTTTTATTATCTAAGGAAGGTTACAGGATCCATTGGGACCACAGAGATATTTTTGGAAGTAAAAGATTATGCTTCGGTCCAGGATAGATTCTGCCTTTTTATTTTTAGCATGCTTTATTCAATCTCCCAGCCCGTACAAAAAAAAAAAAAAAAAAGGCCAAGCTATTCCTTAGGACTACACGGAAGAAGGAGAGATAAGGTCACGCAAAATCCTGTTTTCGTTTTGCAAAATGAAAGGAAGAACTTTGCAAGACACGAGTTTCCATTCCTCTGAGTTTGCCATAATCCACTGGTTCCATCTTAATTAATTACAGGTAATCCTCAACTTACGACTAGGGGGGGTGGGCTGCTACCGGTTCGCACCGGTTTGGGCGAACCGGATGTTAATTTGACATCTAGTTTGCCAAACCGGTAGTTGCAACGACTGGCTGGCCCTGCCAACCCCTCCCCTCCCAGGCGTCTCCACGTGGCCCGTTTTGAATTCCAGTTAATTTCAGGGCCCACATGGAGCCTCAGGGAGGGCGAAAAATTGGCCTTCCAGAGGCTCTGGGAGGCTGGAAATGGGCTTGTTTTCCACAGAGCCTCCGGAGGCCAGGGAGGCCATTTTCACCCGCCCAGAGGCACAAGGAAAACCTCCGGAGCACGGGGAGGGTGAAAACAGCCTCCCCCTGTGGTGCAGGAGGTCAACTAGGCCACGCCCACCCAACAACCAGGAAGAGAGCCAGTTGCTAAATTTTTGGAAGCCTGCCCCTAAAAGCAACCCACCTCAGAGGGTTGTTGTTGTTATTGTGGGGAAAATAGGAGGAGGGAGGTGTGTTGGGGATATGTTCACCAATTTATTTGTAGAAAGTAATAAAGGTGGGATGCAAATAACATTAAATAAAACAAACCAGAAACATTTGCATGTCTCCAGCAGAGTCGCCTGCAGCAGCAGATCTTATGGGTTGATGGGCAGTCATATCAATCTGATAATCAAATAAATATCTTTGGACATTGTTGAAAGTAGTTTCCTGTCTGCCCTCCAAAGTAGGCCAAGTCAAGACATAGATCCCTGCAGGTACCGTGTCTCCCCCCAAAATAAGACCAGGTCTTATATTAATTTTTGCTCCAAAAGATGCATTTAGGACTTATTTTCCCGATTAGGTCTTATTTTTTGGGGGGGGAATACAGTAATACTATTTCATTGTAACAAGATAGAATAACATGACCATCCTATTGCAAGTTTTTCGTTTTAGGGGTGCAAGAAATTCTGCAAAAAAAAAAAAATCTTCTCTTTTCAAATCCAGCAGAAAACTGGTAGGCATTGTATCAACTTTGCTTCGTGGCCAGATGTATAGGAGTGTGAACCTCCATAAGAGTGGTTGCTTTATCCACAGGTGTGATAACACCTTGAGACCATGTATCTGTGGGTAGAAATATGCTGAACTTCTGGGCAAGCAAATACTTTATGTAAGCTCTTCCTGAATTAAATAATTCATCAAAATCTCTGAATATGCAAGGTTTTTTTTTCTCCTTTATTTTTATCTGGCTGCCTACCAGAAGGATCTTTAAAGAAAGATGTCTTGTTTTATTATATGCATCCTAAAAAAACTAATCAGATTAATTGCATCTGTGCTTTTATTTTTACTGGCTGTATTGTTTAAAAGGAAAGCACTGTACCTTTTGTTTAAAATAAGTTCCAGGAGCTGGAGCTATTCAATCATATGCTGCAATCTCCTTGGGTTTTAAAATGAAGGACTCGTTCTTTTAATTATTAAGAAAGAGGCAAAAGGAGTATCCTGCCAATTGTTTGTGAATTTACAATAAATAACCAGAGTAACTTTCAAGTGGGGACTTTGAACCATTTCAAAACTTACTCTGGACCTGCCTGACTACATGCCACAGCCTCAAAGATGCAAAACTCATGAGCATTAAATAGGCACCATTAACAATATTGTCAAATTTGGTCGGCTTTATTTTGCTTGGTCAGAGCTGTTAAGTTCTAGGTCGAGGGAGGGAGGGAGGGAGGGAGGAAAAAGAAAGAGGGAGGGAGGGAGGAAGAAAAAGAGAGAAAGAAAAAGAAAGAAAGAAAGAAAGAAAGAAAGAAAGAAAGAAAGAAAGAAAGAAAGAAAGAAAGAAAGAAAGAAAGAAAGAAAAGAAGAAAGAAAGAAAGAAAGAAAGAAAGAAAGAAAGAAAGAAAGAAAGAAAGAAAGAAAGAAAGAAAGAAAGAAAGAAAAGGAAGGAAGTAAGAAAGGAATAGAAAGAAAGAGAGGGGGAGGGAGGGAGAAAGAAGAAGAAGAGAGAGAGAGAGAAAGAAAAAGAAAGAGAGGGAGGGAGGGAAGAAAAAAGAAAAGAGAGAGAGAAAGAAAGATATAAAAAAAGGAAGAAAGAGGGAAGGGGGGAGGAAGGAAGGGGAGGAGTAGAAGGAGAAGAAAGAAGGATCGGAGTTTATAAATCCATCATTTTCTAATGAGAATTAACTAATTCAATAGCTAAATTATAAAAAATACAGGCAGGGAGGAGGAAAGAGAGAGAAAGGAGAAAGAAACAAAGAAACAAAGAAGGAAGGAAGGAAGGAAGGAAGGAGAAGGAAGGAAGGAAGGAAGGAAGGAAGGAAGGAAGGAAGGAAGAGTTGAAGGTTTTTGGGTTGAGAACAGAGGATTAAGGAGGACATATGATACCATTCTTAAAAAACTCAAAAGGATGGCAAATACAATAAAAACCCCTTCTCTCCTCTCTCCTTCCAGCGCACAAGATCCAGAATAATGATAAAATTTAGATTATAGAAAGGCAGATTCTCTCCTTGAGCCTCGGGCCCACCGTTCCTATAACAAAGCAGCTGGGCAATGAGATCTTTCTGTCGCTATTCCGAAAGGATTCTCCAGCTTCTCTCTGAGGTCAGAGATTCCTTTGTTTTGGAATGCTTTCATTGGAATACCTGAAGCAAGGCGGGAATTCTTCTCTGCAGGGTAAAAGCCTCATCTTCCAACATCGGGGATGCTGGGACAGCAGGAGAGGAAATCCTGCATTTCGTAAGGATACGCTGGAAGGACACCGGGACAAGCTATTTCCCAGCTGCGGCCAAGAAAATGCTGCATTTTGCAAAACGCTGCCCTTTGCTTGAAACTTCCCCCTGCAGCAAAATCGATGTCGAGAACTGAGAGCAGGAGAGAGAGCGTCTGAGGGAATCGTTTTTCAAAAAATTATTATTACTATTTTGGGTATATGTTTTATTTTTATTCATAAATGTTTTGAATACAGTGGATTGTCAGAGTGTCTCCGTTACAAAAATAAAAATAAAATCAAAAAGAATACAAATTGGGATCTTAACGTGTATACTGATAGTGGCAATAATAGTGGTGTAACACAGTCATTTTAACTACATTTCTCTGTATATTATCTTCTTTATAGTTCTAGAAATTATATCAACCTGTTTGTAAATTATAAACCATCTTATATATTTAATTCGTACCTAACATGAATCTTTGTTCGCCTATTTTCTACCTCCTATCTCTATAAAAATTATTTTGTTTTTATTTGCCGTGTAGCACAAAGAGTACAAGCATTTTGCTGATTTTTTCCAAAGCTGAAACGGATGGAACAGAAAGTTAAATTAGGATTATTTGTTGGACGGACCAGACAGAAGGAGCAATGTTAGAGATCTCTGCTCCTTTCCTGTCCCTCAACCCCTGAGGGCCACACACAGGGGTGGGATTCTACCGATTCGGACTGTTTCGGGCGAACCGGATGTTAAATTTACATCTGGTTCTGTGAATCGGTAGTTGAACCAACCGGCTGGCCCCGCCCACCCATCCCAGGGTCTGCGTGGTGGCTCGGGGCGGGCGAAAAATGGGCCAAACCGGAAGTTCTGGAAGTCCAGAAACGGGCCTGTTTCCAGTTTCCAGGGAGCCTCTGGAGCACGGACGAGGCCGTTTTTGCCCTCCCAGAGATCCGAGGGAAGCCTCCGGACTCTGGGGAAGATGAAAAATGGCCAAACCGGAGGTTCCAGTAGGCCACACCCACCATGGCCACGCCCTCCCAGCAACCAAGCAGCGAACCGGTTGCTGTGATTTTTGAATCCCACCCCTGGCCACACAGGATGGACTCTGCAATACTTGCAATGTGGTTTTTGTAGTCCTGTCGCACCGGCTAACTAGCATGGATTTTCTTGTATTTTCAACTTGCTTAATCAGATAATCAGAGTTGGAAGGGACCTTGTAGATCATCTAGTTCACACACCCCCGCCCAAGCAGGAGACCCTACATCATTTCTGACAGAGGGCAGTCCAGTCTCTTCTTGAAAGCCTCCAGTGATGAAGCTCCCACAGCTTCCAAAGGCAACTTCTGTTCCATGGGTTGATTGTTCTCACTGACAGAAAGTTTCTCCTTATTTCCAGGTTGAATCTCTGCTTGTTCAGTTTCCATCCATTGTTCCTTGTCTGGCCTACAGTCATTTTAGAAAATAGCTTGACCCCTTCCTCCTCTCTGTGGCAGCCCCTCAAATATTGGAAGGCTGCTATCCTGTCTCCCCTGGTCCTTCTCTTCCCTAGACTAGCCAGGCCCAGTTCCTGCAACCATTCATCATAGGTTTTAGTCACCAATCCCCTCATCATCCTGGTTGCTCTTCTCTGAACTTTTTCTAGAGTCTCCGCATCTTTTTTATAATGTGAGGACCAAAACTGGATGCAGTGCTTCATCAAATGCATTGCTAATACAGGTAGTCCTCTACTTAAGACAGTCCGTTAGTGACCAAAGTTACAAGGGCGCCAAAAATACAGGAGGTCTTCGAATTATGATCACAATTGAGCCTGTGATTTATGTTGTTAAATGAGCCATTCTGATTTTGTCAACCCAACTTTCAAATGCTTCTAGTCTCTTCAATGGTGTGAAGACCCAGGGTGGGATACAAAACAAACACAGTCACAGAAAACAGGTGAAGCCCCTTTTATTCCTTCACTTTGCTTCCAAGCTCTGAATATCTTTGACGGAAGCCAAAAAAAACTCCCACACAAACAGTTATAAGAAGAAAGGGGAAAAAAGCAACACAAACCAGGCAAGATAAGGGCTGGAGGACGTCCACAGATAACACACACTGGGAAGGACGCCAAACTCAGAGAGGAACCATAAACTAGAGATATTTCCACGCTTTGTTTCCAGCGTTCGCCCATATGCATGTCCGTCCTCTTATTCAGTTGTCACAGCTGCAGCCCACGAAGAGAATCAAAGCCCTCTCCTCCCAAGTAGACCACTGTCTCTCCCTTATCCTCTCCTCCCTGCGTGTCCTAGGATGGGGAGGGGATGGGCCTGGGTTCTCCACTGACCGCCCAGCCGGTCTCTGCCCTTCCCCAGCCTCCTCCACAACTTCCGGAGCCACACTTCCACTCCCTGCCGGCTGTTCCTCCTCTCCCTCAGAGTCAGTCTCCACCACAGGCATGACAAATGGCTTTCTATCCGAGACCAACTCTCTGCTCCTTAGAGCAGCATCTGACCAGACAGGTTTTCGATCTTAGGCTTATGTCGTGACTGCAGAAGCCCGATATTAAATATTCAGTATTTTAACTTAGCTTTTTCAAACGCATTGCTAACTCTTTGCCCTTTAAGCCTTAACCTTCCAAGGAGAAGGTTAAGAGAAACCAGGATTTGGCAGGAGAGCCTTTTCGGTTTGCTGCGGAAAGATTTGAGGAGCGGAACAGATGGGGTAACATCATTCACAACCTACTTGGGGGGTGGGGGTGGAGGGAACCAAAATCCAGACGGCGGGATGATTCGTCCATCCTCTCTTCTTGCAAAGAAGGAAATTACAGCATGACACAGCAGTTCCCCTGCTTAAATCCATCCTCTATTGATCGGAAGTCGCTCTGGCCAGATCAGAAACTCGTACAGATGGGGACCACTTTTTATTGTAAACCTACGTGTTTTAACGCCGTGCACACACACACACACACACACACACACACACACACCCCGGCCAAACTTTTGGGTCCCAGGGACCGGTTCCGTGGAGAGAGGTTTTTCCATGGACCTAAGGGGGAGTAATTTTGTGTGCTGCCTGCATCCCACAGATGGGGCTTCACTTGTTCGCCTGGCTCGGTTTCTGACATGCCGCGGCCTGGTGCCAGTCCACTGACTGGAGGAGAATAGAATAGAGTAGAGTAGAATAGAAAATAGAATAGAGAATAATTAGATTAGAATAGAATAGAGTGGAATGGAATGGAATGGAAAATATAATATAATATAATAGAATAGAATAGAATAGAATAGAATAGAATAGAATAGAATAGAATAGAATAGAATAGAATGGAATGGAATGGAATGGAATGGAATGGAATGGAATGGAATGGAATGGAATATTGGAATGAATAGAGATAGAATAGAATAGAATAGAATAGAATAGAATAGAATGAGAATAGAATAGAATAGAATATTGGAATGAATAGAATGGAATGGAATAGAATAGAATAGAATAGAATAGAATAGAATAGAGAATGGAAGGGAAGGAAGGGAAGGAAGAGAGAAGATAATAGAATAGAATAGAATAGAATAGAATAGAATAGAATAGAATAGAATAGAATAGAATAGAATAGAATATTGGAATGAATAGAGAATAGAATAGAATAGAATAGAGAATGGAAGGGAAGGAAGGGAAGGGAAGAGAGAAGATAATAGAGAATAGAATAGAATAGAATAGAATAGAATAGAATAGAATAGAATAGAATAGAATGGAAGGGAAGGGAATGGAATGGAATGGAATGGAATGGAATAGAATAGAATAGAATAGAATAGAATAGAATAGAATAGAATAGAATAGAATAGAATGGAATGGAATAGAATAGAATAGAATGGAATGGAATAGAATCTGGAGGTCTTCTAGTCCAACCCCCTGTTCTGGCAGGAAACCCTACACCACTTCAGACAAATAGTTATCCAATCACTTCTTAAAAACTTCCAGTGTTGGAGCATTTACAACTTCTGGAGGCAAGTTATTCCATTAATTGTTCTAACTGTCAGGAAATTTCTCTTCATTTCCAGGTTGAATCTCTCTTTGTTCAGTTTCTATCCATTATTCCTTGTCTGGTCTTCGGGTGCTTTAGATGGGAAAGGGGATTTTGCAGCATCCTTCCCCTGCCACATCTACCAAGCCACGCCCACCCAGCCACGCCCACAGAACCGGTAGTAACAAAAAATTGAATCCCACCACTGATGGACATGCAATCCAAATTCAGACTTCTCGTCGTAAATACTTTTTTTAATTTTTATTTCGGAACAAACACACTGTATAATTGAAAGACGGCTTTATTTGTGGTGTTTGTTACAAACATTTAAAAAAAAAAAACCTATTTACGAATTCAGACTCTCAAACAGGGAGTTCTGGATTTACAACTATCAATGAGCCTCAAATTTTTTATTGCTAAGCGAGGCAGTTCAGTGAGCTTTGTTTTAAGACCGTTTCTTGCTGCAGTTGTTGTAAAAATGGTGGTCAAACGGAGCAAAATTCACTTCACAAACACCTCCCTGAGCAACAGACCTGTGGGGCTCAAATTATGGTCATAACTCGAGGACCGCCTCTAACTGCTTCTGAATGGGGAGGCTCCATTGGAGACCGAGGGATAAGTGTGATCGCAAACACTCGGCCGCTTACACACACACACCCACCCATCCACACACACAGCCCCCCCCCCCCAGCCCCGCCTTCAACCTGCCCAGCCCCGTTCCCCTTTACCTGGGCGTCAGCGCTCCATCTTCTCCGGCCACGGCGCGGGATCCACTCCGGAGGCAGCGCGCGTGGGAAGGTGGTCTCGCGCTAAGCCGGCCCCGCTCCGGGGCGATCCCTTGCTCCCATCTTCAGGAAGCGGCTTCCTTGGAGTTGGGGGGGGCGTAATAAAGAGAGGGGAGAAAGGGAGCTCAGCTCTCCCCGCTCGCCTCGCTCCGTCTGCAGGGATCGCCCCCCCCACCCCCCGCGAGACCGGCCTCGCTCCTCCTCCTCTCTTCTTCTTCTTCTTCTTCTTCTTCTTCTTCTTCTTCTTCTTCTTCTTCTTCTTCTTCTTCTTCTCTTGCAAAGCGCTGGCGGCGGCGGCAGTGGTGGATCTACCCGGCTGGTGCAGTTGGAGAGCGCCAGGGGCTGCGGTAGCCGGCGCCCGACCGCAGGGAGAAACCTCCCGCGCCTTTGGAACGAATCCGCTAGCCAGGTGCTGGTCTCTCTTTCTCTCTCTCGATTACTCACTCTGTGTGTGTCTCTCTCTGTCGGTCACCCCGCTCCCTCTCCCTGTCTCTATCTCAAGATCTTTGGTTATTTAATTATGGGCTTTATATATAAACCTGATGATTCTTGACCCTGGACGAGTGTCTCTTTTCTTTTATGTATACTGAGAGCATTTGCACCAAGATAAATTTCTTGTGTGTCCAATCACACTTGGCCAATAAAGAATTCTCTTCTCTTCTCTTCTCTTCTCTTCTATATTTTCTTCTCTTCTATATTCTATATTCTATATCGTATCCTATGCTATTCTGTAAAGCCGTCCATCTCGCAAAAAGTGAGTCTGAGCTGTGTACATCTGGCCATTGACTAACTTCCCAGCATCTCTGTCTGTCTGTCTGTCTGTCTGTCTCTCTCTCTCTCTCTCTCTCTCTCTCACACACACACACACACACACACACACACCTAAATCATTCATCTCTCTTTTCACTCTGTTGGTAGGTCTATCTATCACTATCATTACTCCACTCTCTCCTTTCTATTTCTCCCTTTTCTATCTACTTTCATTATAACTCTCTATCGCTGTCATTACTCCTCTCTTTCCTCTCCCTTATCTGCGGCCTCTCATTATCTATCTATCTATCTATCTATCTATCTATCTATCTATCTATCTATCTATCTATCTATCTATCTATCATTACTCCTCTTTTTTCTTTCTTATCTGCCGACTCTCATTATCTGTCTGTCTGTCTGTCTGTCTGTCTGTCTGTCTGTCTGTCTGTCTGTCTATCTATCTATCTATCTATCTATCTATCTATCTATCATCTATATATCTATCTTTCTACCAACTTACCTATCTATCTACCTATTTACCTATCATTACTCCTCTCTTTCCTTTCTTATCTGTCTACTCTCATTATCTATCTATCCATCCATCCATCCATCCATCCATCCATCCATCTATCTATCTATCATCTTTCTATCTATTTCAATCTATCTATCTATCTATCTATCTATCTATCTATCTATCTATCTATCTATCTATCTACTCCTCTTTTTCCTCTCTCTCTCTCTTATCTGTCTGCTCTCATTATCTACCTACCTACCTATCTAATTTACCTAGCAGTCCACCTCACAAAAAGCGACTTAAGGCGGTGTACCTTTTATCTATTATCGATCTACCCTCTCTCTCTTTTTCCCTCTCTCAAAATCTATCCTTTCACTCAGTGACCCCATCCGTCTTTCTCTCCACTCAATATCTATCTATTCATCCTCCACTCTCTCTCCCTCCCTCTCAGTCTCTCCCTCCGTCTCTGTTTCTCCCCCTCCCTCTTCCCTCTCTCTCTCCCCCCGCATCCCAATTCCAGGCTCGCGTCTCCTTTGGCACCAGCTGATCGCTCGCGCGCTTTCCCTCTCCCCCCTCCCAACGTGCCCCCAAGATTTGGGCTGGCCGGAGAAGTGCCGGAGAACTCCATTTCCCAAGAAGCCTTGCGCCGGGCCGGCTCTTCCCTCCTCCTCCTCCTCCTCCTCCCTCTCCCCCCCCCCAACCTCTCTTTTTTCCAAAGCGGGCTCCTTCACCTTTTCCCACGGCGGTCTCTCTCTCTTCCCTCCTTGCGCCGGAGTGACGGCGGATGGACCGACTGGGGGGAGACAAGGTAGGCGTTGCCGCGGAGCCGGTGGAGCGGGGGGTGGGGGAGGACTTCCAAATGAATGGGAGGCTGACTCAGCACCAGGTGGGCCCTGGCAGGATGGCTTTCCGGGGTCTCCTCTCCCTTTTTTTCCTGGGAGTTTATTTTACTACCCCTCCAAGTTTGGTGGATGCAAGGCAGGGGAAAAAACAAACACGCAAAGGAGACAAGGCTAAAAAACAAAACATGCCATCCAAATCCGTGAGGTAACAGTGCCCATCATCCACTCCCATTGCCCTTCATTGCAGGATGCTTTTTTATCCCCTTCTTGCTTCCTCTCTGGGGTGTGTTTTGTGTGTGTGTGTAAATGCAGATTATTTGGAGAAATAATCTGCATTTACCCCCCATTTAAACTCAAACTGCATTTAAACTCAAACTGCATTTAAACTCAAACTGCATTTAAACTCAAACTGCATTTAAACTCAAACTGCATTTAAACTCAAACTGCATAAGGAGCTGCTGAGGCAGTTCTACAGAGCAGGGGTCGCCAACCTTTTGGACCTCAGGGACCACCAAATTTATAATTTTAAATCCCAGGGACCACTAACTGGTTCTGTGGGCGTGGTCTAATTTGTGGGTGTGGCTTGGTGGTCCTGTGACTGGCTGGGCATGGCTTGTATGTAAATATTATAAATATTTATATAAATATTGAATTTTTTATAAAAAAGAGCAACTTTTACCCAAAAACAAGCAAAGCAGGCAGGCAGATTGAGTTGCTCACAGAATCATTCAGTGATCTATCTATCTGCCATCGGCTACCTGAGTCTGTCACATAAAATTTGCTTGCCATGAGTCTGCACCGAATAATAGAAACTTCAGTCCTAAGGGAGGTTCGGCTGTGCTTAAAAGCAGAGCCGAAGATCTAAAGACTAGCTAGAAAGCAAGAAATCCAACCATTTCCTGCTTCCTAGCTAATCTAAATCTCCCAGCACAGCAGAACAGATGATGGTCGGAAAAAGGAAAAATAGCAATTTAGCAGGCAAGTTTGCCAGGTAAGGAGTGATTGGGCGGGGAGGGTTCCCGCGGGCCATGTGTGTAGCGTAGCCTTGTGTTTCTGTGCAGCCTGGATTAATTGCTTTGTGGGGGTGCTCTGGGGTGAGATTTCTCTGCGGCCCACCAAAAAATTTTCATGGCCCACCAGTGGCGACCGCTGCTACAGGGGAATTATTGAGTCTATCATCTGCACCTCTATAGCTGTCTGGTTTGGTTCTGCAACCCAACAGGACAGACACAGACTCCAGAGGATAATTAGGACTACAGAAAAAACAATTACTACCAACTTGCCCTCAATCAAGGACCTGTATGCTACATGAGTCAAAAAGAGGGTTCTGAAAATATCTACAGACCCCTCACATCCTGGACATAAACTGTTTCAACTCCTTCCTTCAAAACGACTATAGAGCACTGCATACAGAACAGCTAGACACAAAGACAGTTTTTCCCCGAATGCTATCACTCTGCTAAACAAATAATTCCCACAACACTGTCCAACTATTTACAAAGTCTGCATTACTATTACTATTAATCCTCCCATCCCCTCCCACTCATGACTGTATGACTGTAACCTTGTTGTTTGTATCCTTACTGTTTATGTTGACTGTTTCCTAATATGAGGAAGTTGTAGGTGTTGTACCTTATGATTCTTGACTCTGGATGAATGTATCTTTTCTTTTATGTACACTGAGAGTATTTGCACCAAGACAAGTTCCTTGTGTGTCCAATCACACTTGGCCAATAAAGAATTCTCTTTCTCTTTCTAATTCCATTCCATATTCTATTCTATTCTATTCTATTCTATTCTATTCCATCCCATCCCATCCCATCCCATTCCATCCCATCCCATCCCATCCCACCCTATCTATCTATCTTTTCTATCTATCTATCTATCTATCTATCTATCTATCTATCTATCTAATCATCTACCAACCTATCTACTGTACTTACATCTGTCTATCCTTCCATCCATCTATCCATCCATCCAGCTAGCTAGCTATCCATTCATCTCTCTGTCTCTATCATCTATCTCTATCTACTTACCTATTGTACCTACGTCTGTCTATCCTTACATCCATCCATCCATCTATCCATCATCTATATCTATCTATCTATCTATCTATCTATCTATCTATCTATCTATCTATCTATCTATCTATCTATCTATCTATCTGCACCCCCAAATGTGATGTGGCCCCATTCACTTTAGCGGCACTGTGCAGATAATTCTGGTTCAGTTCCTGATCTTTCTGTTCCTTTCTTTTTATGGGCAAATATTTGTCTAAGGAAGGGTTTTCTCAACCTTGGCAATTTTAAACCGTGTGGAATTCTGGGAGTTGAAATCCACACAGCTTAAGGTTACTAAAGTTGAGAAACACTATCTGGTGTAAAGTGTTGTTTACTTAACTGGAAAACCCAGATGGATGGCCTTCAGCTTCCAGAATCCTCTGCAATGCCCAAGGAATTCTGGGAGTCAAAGTCCATATAGCTTAAGGTTACTAAAGTTGAGAAACACTATCTGGTTTAAAGTGTTGTTTGCTTAACTGGCAACCCGGATGTGTGGACTTCAACTTCCAGAATCCTCTGTAATGCCCAAGGAATTCTGGAGTCAAAGTCCAGAAGTTTGGAACGGTTCCCCATTAGGAACAAAGGTCGGAAGGGAACAGCTAGCCTTACCTTACCTGATGCTCAATAAATGAGATATAATTCCCAGTCTTCCAGCTAGCATTGGTCATGCTTTAGGAATAATAATCCTGTTTTCAGACAGGATACTGCCTGTTTTCTCTCACTTTTGCAGGTTCCTGGAAATCCAGATGATGGTCCAATTTAAGCAGTTTGGCACAACTTTTATACAAACCCTGATCCTTTGAAAGACGACCGTTTGGTAAGACCTGTGGGACGTTGCATGCAATAAAACCAGGGCTGGGCTGCTTCCGGTTCAAGCGAACCGGTAGCTAATTTTATCATTTTTAATAGCCGGTTTGGTGAACCGGTAAATCCCACCCCGGCTGCCTCCCCCACCCCTCCCAGGAGTCCCCATGTGGCCCATTTGGGATGCCAGGTAAGTACAGGGCCCGTGTGCAGGCTTGAGGAAGATGAAAAACGGGCCTCCCAGAAGTTCGGGAAGACCGGAAATGGGCCCGTTTCTGGCTTCCAGGGAGCCTCTAGAGCCCAGGGAGGCCGTTTTTGCCCTCCCGGAGGTTCGAAGAAAGCCTTCCTCCTCCTCAGGAACATCCTCATCACTGCTGCCAGTCCCCACAATCTCTGAAGGCAACAGTCCACTCCCTAATTGTCCTGGCTCCTCATCTGAGTCCTCGCTCTCCTCAGCCGTCCGCACCTGCTGCCAGCTAACCACAACAGTGCCTTTACTCCCAAATCAACCCTTGTTCCTTAACTGTTCCCTTCCTCTGGCAACTCTGTGCATGCGCACATTGGGAACAGGCTCCAGCTGTTCTTCTGCCCCACTGATCTCTGACACCAAAGGCAGCTGATAACTGTCAGACGGCCCTGGCCCCATCTCTGTCTCCAACGCAGAGCCCTCGTCAGAGCCTTCCCCAGACTCCAGGACTGGCCTATGTTCCTCCCCAACCTCCTCACTGTCTGAATCTGCCGCCAGCTCCGTTGGCCACTGGCAGGCTACAACACATCCGAATTTTGGTTACACGACCATTGGGGATCACACAGTTGTGTGAAAAATGGTTGTCACTTTTTTCAATGCCGTTTGTAACTTCGAACGGTCACTAAACAAACTGTCGTAAGTCGAGGACTGTCTGCATGGTTGTTCTATATTCTTGGAAATATAAATATACCCATTGCATAATATATATCTTCCTCTCTACTTTAACAGTCACCTGTATTGGAGACACACACGCAAACTTATTTTTAGACTCGGTTGTTTTTCTGCATTTTCTTTCTAAAAAACAAAGAAGACTTTGGCTCTTAGCTTCTCTTTGAAGCACCTGATGTTTAAACTGATAAATTTTTAACCCCAGATTGAGGATTAAAGGCAGTGAGAGTTGGGGAAAAACACCCTTTTTAAAAAAAGGGTAGGAAAAACAAAAGTTATTTAAGGAGGTCCATGCTTCAGAGCAGAGACTGTCAGCCCAGATCCAAAATTCAGAACAGATGGATGTTCGTCTATTTCCATACACCATAATATTATTAAAACAGTTTTTATTATGAACTCGCCTATAACCTAGCGTTGCCCAGGTATTTATCCTAATCCTATATGAGACAGGAAAAACCCTGAATTCGGCAACCCGGAACAAACGTCATTTCTTATGTTGGATTTTCCTCCTTACTAGAGAGAGCCCTCTTGTGGAGTACTGTGAAGCCGTTACCGTGGCAATACCACAGGGCTGTGCAGTAGAAGCCATTTTATGGCAGTACGGTAGAAGCCATTTTAAAGCCCAACAGGTTGCATCTTAACAGAACATACACCCTGAGGGGTGTTAGGGGTGTCTTATCCCCACAATATCTGTTTCCAGAGGGTAAGTCATCTATGTACCAAGTTTGATTGAAATTGTTCAAGGCATTCCAGAGTTATGCTGGAATACATTTTAAAAAATAATATATAGATACAATGACCGCAGTTCAAGGGTACAGAGCAGGATTCGATCGACCCGCAGCCTCTTAAAAGCAGGATGGCAAAAATAGCACCATCAGCCAAAATTCAATTAAAAGCCTCTGAAAGAAGAATATTTTGACCGTCTGTGATGCAGTTTGTCGCCAGCCGAAAGATAACCAGGAGGAATTGCACAACTGGGACAGTTGCAGAGAAAAAACACACAACAAAGCCTCAGCTTGCCGCATAGAAAAATCAGTGGCAAAGGTGTGGTTTGTGACCGGGCATCTCTAGCAGGTTTTAATGATCGGATTAATATATAACTGCAGGTAGTCCTCGACTTACAACAGTTCACTTAGTGGCCATTCAAAGTGGCAACAGCACTGAAAAAAGTGGCTTTAGAATTAGAATTAGAAGAACTTTATTGTCATTGTACAAGTACAACGAAACTGTGGATGCACCCCAATACAATAAAACCAAAGCACTTAAAAATGAAGATAAGAAAAATAGAGTACCCACGTCTCCATTTGCAATTTGAGAGTACGATATCTACGAATATACACAAAATATACATCCATCACTGACTGTAATGCTTAGCCGAGTATAATGCACAAGAGATGGATTGTACTGTAATATGTTATTATACATCTGAATGGGGTATTGAGATTTCACATCTTTTCACAACTTAATAAGGTAGTGACTTCATGTTTAATTGCGATTCGGATGGCCCAGGGAAAGAAACTATTTGTTAGTCTAGTGGTGTGGGATTTTATTGACCTAAAACGCCGTCCAGACGGCAGCAGGTCAAAAAGATAATTGCCAGGGCGTGAGGGGTCTTCTATGATGGCCTTGATTCTGCTTTGGCAGCGGGACCTGGCTAGGTCTTCCAGGGAGGGCAGAGGGCAACTAATGATCTTTTGAGCTGTGTTTATCACCCTCTGTACAGTTTTCCTGTCCTCAACTGTGGAGCCTGCATATCACACACGCAGACAATATGTCAGAGTGCTCTCCACAGAGGCTTTATAGAAAGCCAGCAGCAGCTTCTTATCCAGATTGTTTTTCCTGAGAACCCGCAGGAAGTGCAGCCGCTGCTGAGCCTTCTTCACTATGGCCTTGGTGTTAGGGGACCAGGAGATATCAGCTGAAATATGGATGCCAAGAAATCTGATCATAGGGACAGTTTCCACTCGTTCTCCGTTGATGATGAGTGGGGTGTGGTCCTGTCGATGTCTCCTGAAGTCCATTATCAGTTCTTTGGTTTTATGGACATTCAGTGACAGATTGTTCTGTGAACACCAGATAGACAGGTTCTCTCCTTCTGCCCTATATGCCGTCTCATCCTCTCCAGAGATGAGACCAATCACGGTCGTGTCGTCCGCAAACTTTATGATGGTGTTTGTTGCGTGGCTTGGTGAGCAGTCAAAGGTGTACAAGGCATATAGCAGGGGGCTCAAGACACAACCCTGGGGGGAACCAGTACTGAATGTAATAGTGGAAGAAAGGTGGGGGCCAAGTCTAACAGACTGTGGTCTGTTTGTCAAAAAGTTCTTAATCCAGGAACATGTGGGGGTGGGGACCTGCAGATTATACAGTTCAGTTACTAGCATATCTGGGATGATAGTGTTAAATGCAGAGCTGTAGTCCACAAAGAGCATCCTCACCTAGCTCTGTTTGTTCTCCAGATGACTCAGCACTGTATGAAGTGTGATGGACACAGCATCCTCTGTAGATCGGGTTGCTCTATAAGCAAACTGATGTTGATTGAAGGAGGGCGGGAGGCAGTCTCTGATGTGCTGTGAAACTAGTCACTCAAAAACCTTCGTAATGGAGCTTGTTAACGCTTTGGGCCTATAGTCATTGGGAGTGTTTATAGTTGTGTTTTTTTTTGGGAACGGGGATGATGGTTGCAGCCTTCAGGCACTGTGGGATGATGGCATGTGTTAAAAAGATAGATTGAACAGCTCAATAAGTATTTCTGCCAACTGGTCAGCACACGCTTTAACTACTGCACCAGGAATGCCATCAGGCCCAGCAGCTTTCCTGGGATTTACTGCTCTCGGTGTTTTTCTCACCTCATGCACCTGAAGAGAAAGAGGTGCAGCGTCGTGGTCCTCGTGAGGCAATACGTCCAGGTTCTTGGTGGTCTCAAAGCGTGCAAAAAAGGATGTTTAGCTCCTCTGCTAGAGTGCTGCTGCTCTCACTGTTTGTTGGGCCCTGGCCTTTATAGTTGGTCAGGGCCTGTATCCCCCTCCACATCTGCCGTGGGTCACTGTCAGTAAAGTGGCCCTCGACCTTCCTCCTATACATCTCCTTAGCATGTTTGATGCCCCTTCTCAGCTCAGCTCTGGCAGTGCTGTACTGTGAGGTGTCACCTGCTCCGAAAGCCAGGTTCATGGGCCCTGATCAGAGTCTGGACTTCGCTGGTCATCTAGGGTTTCCTGTTTGGGAAGGTCAATCAGTGGTGGGATTCAAAAATATTTACTACCAGTTCTGTGGGCGTAGCTTGGTGGGTGTGGCAGGGGAAGGGTACTAATCCCCATTCCCTCCGCACTCCAGTAACCTGCTTTGCAGCTCCGTTCTCCTGTGCAGGGCAACCAAAGAGGCAGGGAATAGAGGGGGGAGGGGCCAGTCAGAGGTGGTATTTGCCGGTTCTCCGAACTACTCAAAATTTCCGCTACCGGTTTTCTAGAACCGGTCAGAACCTCCTGAATACCACTTCTGCTTACAACTGTTTTTCACACTTACAACCGTTGCAGCGTTCCATCCTCCCCCCCACCCTTGGTCATGTGACTTAAATTTGGATGCTTGACAACAGATTCACATTGATGATGGCCGTCGTGTCCCCTTTTGCAACCTTCTGACAAGCAAAGTCAAGAGGGAAACGAGATTCATTTAACAACCGTGTTTCTAATGCAAGAACTGCAGGGATTCACTTAAAACAGACGTAGCCAGGGAGGTCGTACATTGGGGCAAGACTCACTTGACACTCGGGCTTAGTTTTTGGGGAGGAAAATAAGGAAAGAAAAATTCTGCCTCTGCCTACCAGCAAGCCATCGGTATTCATCTGGCTAGCGTCCTGTCAGTGAGTGAGAGAGTTGAGGGCTGTTTGGAAACTGAAACAGTATTTGCTGTGTGAGCAAGGAGGAGACAGCAAGGAGCCTGGGCGTGGCTTAGCTCAAGTGTTCTGTACTAAAGCTGCTCTGAAACTGAAACTTCTCTCCTCTGCTTGTGTTTTGCATTTGGAAGAGATTTCTTTCCAGGTGGGGAGGGGGAGTAGAACTCTTTAGCATCAGAGCATGTTAATAATAATAATATATGAAATACTAATAGCTTTGATGGTCATTTTGAAAAATCCTTTCTTAGTGAGCACCTAGAAGCCGAGAGGAACATACGTGCCAAATAAGTTTGTAGGCTTTACAGTTCTGGAGATTTTGTGATGATGCGTGAGTGGTATTTCGCTTTTATATAGATGGATTGCAAGTAGTACATGACTTATAATAATTATTGGGACAAGAATTTCAGTTGCTAGGCAAAGTTTTAGTGACTTTGGTCCCATTTTACAACCTTCCTTGCCACAGTTGTTAAGTGAATAATTGCAGTTGTTAAGTTAGGAACACCATTATTAAGCGAGTGTGGCTCCCCTCTTCCCATTGACTTTGCTATCGGAAGCCACCTGGGAGGATTCCCAAATAGCGATTTTGTGACTTGGGAAAGTTGCCACGCCCCTGAATTGTGAACATGTGATTGTGGGGCATGTCCAAATTGACATGACTTAATTAACAACCACTTTGCATTAACAACAGAAATTTCCAGTCCCAATGTTGTCGTAAGTCAAGGACTACCTGGAATGCATTCAGGGTGTTTTTCTCCCTTCAAAAAATTGAATTAATATAATTTGGACTTTTTCTTTCTTTTGTTCTTTCTTTCCTTTTCTTTCCTTTTCTTTCTTCTTTCTTTCTTTTCTTTCTTTTTCTTGCTTTCTTTCCTTTCTTCCTTCCCTCCCTCTCTCCTTTATTTCCTTTTCTTTCTTTATTTCCTTTTCTTTCTTTCTTCTTTCTTTCTTTTCTTTCTTTTTCTTGCTTTCCTTCCTTTCTTCCCTCCCTCCCTCTCTCCTTCTTTATTTCCTTTCTTTTTCTTTCCTGCTTGCTTGCTTGCCTTCCTTCTTTTCCTCCCTCTCTCCTCCTTCTTTCCTTTCTTTTTCTTTTTTCTTTCTTGTTTGCCTTCCTTCTTTTCCTCCGTCCCTCCATCTCTTCCTTTCTTCCTTTCTCTTCCCTTTTCTTTCTTGCTTGTCTTTTCTCCCTCCCTCCTTTTCTTTCTTTTTCCTTCCTTCTTCCTCTTTTTCTTGCTTGCTTGCTTTCCTTCCTTCCTTCCCCCCTCCCTCTTTCTTTCTTTTTCTTTCTTTCTTTCCTTCCTTTCTTTCTTCCTTCCTTCCTTCCTTCCTTCCTTCCTTCCTTCCTTCCTTCCTTCCTTCCTTCCTTCCTTCCTTCCTTTTCTTCCTTCCTTTTCTTTTTTTTTTTTTCTTTTCCTTGCTTGCTTTCCTTCTTTCCCTCCTCCTTTCCTTTCCCTTTGCTTCCTTCCTTCCTTCTCCCAGATCTGCTCCATTTCCAGCCATGTCGGAGCCCATAACGCTGAACGTTGGCGGGAAATTATACACCACGTCCCTCTCCACTCTGACCAGCTTCCCAGACTCCATGCTGGGCGCCATGTTTAGTGGGAAGATGCCCACCAAAAGAGACAGCCAAGGCCACTGCTTCATTGACCGAGACGGCAAAGTTTTCCGCTACATCCTCAACTTCTTGAGAACGTCTCACCTGGACCTGCCCGAGGACTTCCAAGAAATGGGCCTGCTTCGGCGAGAAGCAGATTTTTACCAGGTCCAACCCCTCATTGAGGCTCTCCTGGAGAAGGAAGTAGAGCTCTCTAAAGCTGAGAAGAACGCCATGCTCAACATCACTTTGGACCAAAGGACCCAAACGGTTCATTTCACCGTCCGGGAAGCTCCTCAGATCTACAGCTTGTCCTCTTCTAACATGGAAGTGTTCAGCGCCCACATCTTCAGCACTTCCAGTTTGTTCCTCAAACTCCTGGGCTCCAAACTTTACTACTGTTTCAATGGCAACCTGGCCTCCATCTCTACTTATTTAGAAGACCCCTACCATGTCACCTTGGATTGGGTGGCCAGCGTGGAAGGTCTACCCGAAGAGGAATACACCAGGCAGAACTTAAAGAGGTTGTGGGTCCTTCCCACCAAGAAGCAGATTAACAGTTTCCAGGTCTTCGTGGAGGAAGTGCTGAAAATCGCCATGAGCGATGGGTTTTGCGTGGACGCCACTCACCCGCACACAACAGATTTCATGAATAATAAGATTATTCGGCTCATTCGCTACAAGTAGACCTGGAGCCGGTTTTCTATCAATGATGCACACGTTTGGCGCCGTGTCGCAAGCTTACAGCCTGGAGCTGACTTCGCCCACCATGGGCTAATCCCGTGATGGCGAACCTATGGCACGCGTGCCACAGGTGGCACGCAGAGCCATTTGTGGGGGGCCAGCCAAACTTACCTGCACTGCACATGTGCGTACCTCCCAGGTGATTTTCGGCCCGTTTGAGGCCATTTTCACTCTCTTGGAGGCTCAAGGGAAGCTTCTGCAGCCTCAGGAGGCCGAAAAACGGGCCTTCCGGAAATACCGGAAGTGCCAAAACGGGCCCGTTTTCAGCCTCCTGAGGGTTCCCTTGAGCCTTCATGAGGGGGAAAATGGCCTCCCTGGGGTTCCAGAGGCCCTCCGGAGGCTGAAAATGGGCACTTCCGGTATGTCTGGAAGGCCTGTTTTTCGGCCTCCTGAGGCTACAGAGGCTTCCCTCAAGCCTCAGGGAGGGCGATAATGGCCTCAAACGGGCCAAAAATCAGCTGGGAGGCATATGCATGCGCAGTGCAGTTAAGGTGGCAGGTCGGGGGTATTGCACACGCATGCGCAGGGGAGGCAGAGCGCATTGCATTGTGGGTGCCGGCATGCACGCGCTTTCGGCACACCACAACAAAAAGATTTGCCATTACTGGGCTAATCCAAAGCATGGTTCTAACCGGAGGAGGCCTAGGGGTTTTTTGTACTAAAAAGACTAACCTAGAATTTGCTAAAACTAGAAACAGGAATGTGATGGATTTTTTTTTATGTGCGAATTGCATAGGGGTCTTTGCTCCGTAGAAATTTGTTGTCTAAATGCTATTGCGAAGGAGGGAGGGAGGGAGGGAGGACAGAAGGAAGGAAGGAAGGAGCCATGGTGGCACAGTGGTTAGAATGGAGTATTGTAATCTGACTCTGCCGACTGCCAGAAGTTAAATCCCAACTGGCTCACGGTTGACTCAGCCTTCCATCCTTCTGAGGTCGGTAAAATGAGGACCCAGATTGATGGGGGCAATAGGCTGACTCCGTAAACCGCTTAGAGAGGGTGTTAAAGCACTGGGAAGCGGTATATAAGTCTAAGTGCTATTGCTAGTGCTATTGAAGTGAAAGAACAGCATTGAAGCACAATGGTCATTCCATGCTAAGGGTTTTTTCCATCTCCAATGATAGCTGGTGCTGGAGACCATTTGAAATACTTCTGATAAGATTGGAACAGCCTGTTTTTGAATTCAAAATAGTCTTTACTCTTGATTGGAAGCGGTGAGCTCATCCTGTCCAAATGTCACTTTTTCCCCACATCCGTGTGGAAAAACGAAGATTTAGACACCAAGGAAAGACAAGGAAATAATTCATTATATTTCTAATTATAGGTTTTGTCTGAGGCTGGAATGAAAATATCCATTCCTACTCTGGGGAAGAGTGAGAGAGAAAGAGAGAGAGAGAAATTTATACATACAGTACAGTCCCCGACTTACAACAATTCATTTAGTGACCAAAGTTAAAACGGCACTGAAAAAAGTGACTTATGACGGTTTTTCAAGTGACTTGCAGCATTCCCATGGTCATGTGGTAAAAATTTGGAAGGCGTGTCTTTATAACACATCCCAGGGTCCCGTTTTGTGACCTCTTAATCTGCAGAGTCCATGGGGAAGCCAGATTCACTTAACAACCGTGTGACTTAAGTTCACGGCAGTGATTTCGCTTAGCGGTGGCGAGAAAGGTCGTAAAATAGGGCAGAACTTGCTTAACAGCTGCCTCGCTCAGCAAAATTTTGAGCTCCACTGTGGTCGTAAGTCGAGGATTGCCTGTCTAGCAATGTTTTTACTCAGAAGAAATGCAAAAATTTCCTCAGAGACTTTCATTTCTCTCATGACAACAGCCTTGTTTTAACTTCATTGCGTCAGTTTCCCCATTGGAAACGGAGATATGGGGGGAGGGAACAGCCTTAACTTAAGAGAACGGACTTCTTTCAGAGATTAAAACCATATTTTTTAAAAAATAAAAATAACTTGAACTGAGAAGGGCATGATACCCGCTAGGGTTGATCCCTTCTCATGTATAGAATACAGGTAGTTCTTGACTTGCTTTGTTTAGTGACTGTTCAAAGTTACGATGGCACTGGAAAAAAAAACATATGACCGTCTTTCACACTTAATGACCATTGCCTCTTCCCCAGGGTCATGTGATTTACATTCGCTTGACAACTGACTCACATTTATGACCATTGCATTGTCCTGGGGTCATAGGAATCCGTGTTTGCGACCTTTCGACAAGCAAAATCTAGGGGCAAAGCCAGATTCACTTAACAACCGGGTGGCTAATTTAACAACTACAGCCATTCAGTAAACGAATGCAGCAAGAAAAGTCGTAGAACGGGACGAAACTCCCTTAACAAATGCCTCACACTTAACAACATAAATTTTGGGCTCACTTGTCGTAAGTTGAGGGCTACCTGTATAAACACAGAGCAGGATATTTCTCTATTATCTGCCTGGTTTTAAAAGACAAATGGCTATTTATCATCTTCAGAGGAAACTAAGGTGTAAGACCAGACTCTCGCCGATCTGTTTGAAGGGCAAAATTAGATTAGATTAGATTAGATTAGATTAGATTAACAGAGTTGGAAGGGACCTTGTAGGTCATCTAGTCCAACCCGCCGTACACCATTTCTGACAAATGTCAGTCCAATCTCCAAAACGTTGGCTTCCTTGTCCATCAAGGCAACTTCTCTTCGTACCTCAGCAGGTAACTTTCCACAGGAGCTGCAAAAAAGGTTCTCGTTTGTGTTCTTCAGTTTTGTCAGCAATAGGCAAAATGTCCCCCAAACCGTGAAGGTGATGGTGATTTTCATTTAGCTGGCTAGGGAATTCTGGGAGTTGAAGTCCGCACCTTTTCAACTTATGCTACCTGCACAGATAAGAAATTCAGAAGGCCAGCTTTTGAAATGTTTTTCTACTTAATGGAATTGCTGCTTTCCACTATGGCGACACCGCCACGCTATTGTTCTCACCCAGCTCCCCAAACACAACAAACCCTCTGAAGTGAACTCAAAGATTCCTTTAATTAGAAGCACCGGCAGCCCCAGCAAAAAGTTTCTCTCCCACTGCAGGCTAACGAGTCCGGACAGCCAGAAGATGAATAGTTGTCTGCCACACCTATTCATCTCCACCCCCTGCCTTTTATCCCCAGAGCTAGGGTGGGGCTTTGCTAGTAGTGGTGGCTCTTCCGTCCCAAGGACCGGCCCATAGATTTCCACTGCTCTCCTCTCCTCTGCCTTCTGCGCATCCACACGTCAGGTACTGGGCCCAGTTGTTCCTCCTCTTCCTCATCAGCCACCTCCAGACCTGGGAGCTGTTGACTCTCCATCTGAGGACTGATGGACAGCCCAGACTTTGTCTGTCTGTCTGTCTGTCTGTCTGTCTCTCTCTCTCTCTCTCTCTCTCCCTCCCTCCCTCCCTCCCTCCCTCCCTCTTTCTCTCTCTCTGTGTCTCTGTCTCTATCTCTCTGTCTCTTTCTTTTCCCTTGCATGTGGTGTCATGTTGAAGGACTTCAAGCAAACACTGCAATCCAGGTGTAAGAATTCTCATTCTCCATTATTCAACTCCTACTTAATTCGGAAGAATTCAAACCACACTTCCTTTATTTTGATTTCTCAGCCTTCAAGTCAGATTTGACCCACGTGGCGACTACCTCAAAAACTTGCACTTTTCTTGGCAAGATTTTTCAGAAGTGGTTTGTTACTGTTTTCTTCCTGGGGCTTTGAGATAGTGACTGGCCTAAGGTCAGCTGGCTGGCTGGGTGTCTTAAGGCAGGATTATAACTCCCCATCTCCTGGTGATTGATTCAAAGTTATCCAACCGGCTTTCATGCCTCAGACAGGACTAGAACTCACAAATCACCAGTTGATTGGCCCAAAATTATCTACTTGGTTTTTGTGCCTAAGGCAGGACTAGAACTCACAATCACCTGTTGATTGGCCCAAAGTCACCCACCTGGCTTTCATGCTTATGACAGAACTAAAGTTCACCATCTCATGGTGATTGGTCCAGAGTTACCCAACTGGCTTTCGTGCCTAAGAGGAGGCTAGAAGTCAAAGTCACCCAGCCAGTTTTCATCCCTAACTAGAACTCAACTGTCTCCCAGTTTCTAACCTGATGCCTTTACTGCTTCAATAAACAGGTTCTCCCAGAATTGTTACTACTCATGGAAATTTCCTCATGGCTGTAGAATTTCCACATTCTAAGTGGTGATTTTCCAGGACTTAAATACATTGCAGGTTTTTCACAAGGTAAAGGGTAAAGATGCCCTCGGGTTGAGCTTGACACCTGGTGAGGACATCTGTAGAGTTTTCCAGCATTGTGGAAGTGTCTGATTTTCTCCGACATGTTTTCTTACTTCCAGGTTTTACCAATAGCTCTGAACTTCCCAGGGCTTAGCTACTAAGAGAGAGGAGCTAATTCTTACAGGTAATCCTTGAGTTACGACCACAATAGAGCCCAAAATTTCTGATGTTAAGCGAGACAGATGTTGCCCCATTTTACCTTCCTTGCCACTGTTAAGTGAATCACTGCAGTTGTTAAGTTAGCAACACGGTTGTTAAGTGAATCTGGCTTCCCCGTTGACTTGGCTTGTCAGAATGTCACAAAAGGGAACCACATGAATCCAGGACTCTGCGACCATCATAAATATGAGTCAGTTAGCCAAGCATCTGAATTTTGATCACATGACCATGAGAATGCTGCAATGGGCGTAACTCTGAAAAACAGTCCTATATCCCTCTTATCCGTGCCATTGTAACTTTGATCATTAAACAAATGGTTGTGAGTCAAGGAATACCTGTATTTCTTTTCAGAGGACACTAATTTACACAACTCTTCCTGAGCAATTATGGTGGACCATTATAATTTTGTCTTTAATCCTGTGCCCATATTTGGGGAAAAACCAACACGCAAACACCTGAAATAGATTTAATTTTCCACTGCCCCGGCAAATTAGGTTTCCTCTGTAATAGCATTCCAAAATTAAATAAAAAATTTGATTAAACTTTGTAAGTGCTTGAAGCCTGCAGCTAATGTCGAGTTCTCCCAATCACAAAGTTGAACTATCAGAAGATTTTGTAATTACACAAGATTCCAAATAGTCTTTGTTCCAAGTCTCTTTATTACTGGCACCGGTGGAGTGCCTGCTAAAATGCTGTGGTTTAGCATCTCATACAAACATGAAGCTGTCTGGCCTGGTGGGTAAGATTTTTGTAGATTAGATAGATAGATAGATAGATAGATAGATAGATAGATAGATAGATAGATAGATAGATAGATAGATAGATAGAATGAATGAATGAATGAATGAATGAATGAATGAATGAATGAATGAATTGTTTATTGGCCAAGTGTGACTGGACACACAAGGAATTTGTCTTGGTGCAAATACTCTCAGTATACATAAAAGATACATTCGGCAAGAATCATAAGGTACAACATTTAATGATAGTCATAGGGTACAATAAGCAATCAAATCATACTAGGAAACAGTCAATATAAATCATAAGGACACGAGCGACAAAGTTACAGTCATACAGTCACAAGTGGGAGAGGATGGGCGATAAGGAGTGATGAGAAGATTAATAGTAATAGTGGTACAGACTTTGTAAACAGTTGGACAGTGTTGAGGGAATTATTTGTTTAGCAGAGTGATGGCTTTCGAGAAAAAACTGTTCTTGTGTCTAGTTGTTCTGGTGTACAGTGCTCTATAGTGTCATTTTGAGGGAAGGAGTTAAAATAGTTTATGTCCGGGATGTGTAAATATTTTCACAGCCCTCTTTTTGACTTATGCAATATACAGGTCCACGATGGAAGGCAAGTTGGTAGTAATTGCTTTTTCTGCATTCCTAATTATCCTCTGAAGTCTGTGTCTGTCCTGTTGGGTTGCAGAACCAAACCAGACAGTTGTAAAGGTGCAGATGATAGACCTGTAATTCCAGGGTCCTCCATATCATGTCTTACTACAATTGTCATTGGCGAAAATGTGACAATCCTAGACCAGGCCAGGTCCACCAAATGCCAGGGAATTGCTAGAAGCCACTCTCACTAATCAGCTATCAACAGACATGTAGACATTAACAATATCTATAAACTACGCAAAAGAGATAATCAAATAGCCAAAAAGGGAATAAAATGACTTCAACAATCAGCACCCAGATCAGCATAGATTTATTCTAAGATTAATATCAGACCAATAATCAAGTAAACAATGCCCCAATCAAGAAACTACCAAAGGAGCCAACAGCCCAACCAAAGGACAGGGCAACTAACACTGACAGGGCAAACCACTAGAATATAAACTGAGGGGGAAAAAACCACACTTCTTTCTAGCACTGATGTTGTTACCTAGTTGGGTGATGAAATGTCTGCAAGAAAACAACCTCAGAGAGCACCAAGGACCCCTCATTTCAACCCTAAGCTGCAAATATTCTCCTTTATGGGTAGAATTGTCATCATTCCATATTTACTTATATTTATTTATTAAATGTGTCACCCACATTTTATCACCATCTTCTTTTAATGACCCCATAATCCCTTGCGGGGTGGAGTCCGGGCAGCTGAATGGAGCTGAGTGTTTACTGGCCAGATGCCCTTCCTGTCGCCAGTGCGGAGTTATATTCGGCAGATATATTCTCAACTGTGCCCAGAGAGAGAAATGTCTACCTCTACCTAGGATCGAACTCACCACCACCTGATTGTGAGGCGAGAGCTCCACCTTTAGGCCACCGCACCACTCCTGTCAGCCACAATTTATCAATAAAAGAAGATAAAACTCTAAAAGCACTAGTGAGGCCACACTTGGAATGTTGCATATGTTGGTCACACAATGCCAAAAAGATGCTGAGGCCCTAGAACTGGCAAACCTATGGCACGTGTGCCACAGGTAGCACGCAGAGCCATTTGTGCGGGCACGTGAGCCCCAGCCAAACTTACCTGCACTGCGCATGTGCGCACCTCCCAGCTAATTTTTGGCGCATTTGAGGCCGTTTTCGCCCTCCCAGAGGCTCAAGGGAAGCCTCTGCAGCCTCAGGAGGCCGAAAAATGGGCCTTCCGGAAATACCGGAAGTGCCGAAATGGGCCTTTTTTTCAGCCTCCTGAGCCTGCAGAGGCTTCCTTCAAGCCTCCGGGAGGGCAAAAATGGCCTCAAACAGGCTAAAAATCAGCTGGGAGGCGCATGCATGTGCAGTGCAGGTAAGGGAGCGGGGCAGGGAGCATTGCATTATGGGTGCTGGCACACGTGCGCTTTCGGCACACCCAACAAAAAGGTTCGCCATCACTGCCCTAGAAAGTGTTCATACATGAGCACTATAATTCTAGATAATGAAGGATCTGGAGGCTAAATCATGTGGTGGATGGCTGAGGGAATTGGGTACGTGAGAAGGTTTAGGAGAGACACGATAACTGTCTTCCAGTACTTCAGGGGCTCTCACTGGAAGCTTTTAAGAAGCAATGGGTGGAAATTAATCAAGGAAAGAAGCAACCTAGAAATAAGGAGAAATTTCCTGAGGGTGAGAACAATCAATCATTGGGGCCACTCGTCTCCAGAAGTTGTGGGTGCTCCATCACTGGAGGTTTTCAAGAAGAAATTGGACAGCCATTTTTTTCTGAAAAAATGGGTCTGCTGCCTGAGCAAGGGGTTGGACTAGATGACTTCCAACCCTCTGATTTTATGTTTAAAAACAACAACCCCAACACTAAAATCGATTTAAAAATTCACAAAGATGGGAAGGAAAGGAGGAAACAAAGGATTTTATCTTAGTCCATTAACCACCTCCAGATTGACATGCCATAATATGAACCATGCTAGAAATAAGCTTACAAAAACTGGCGGCTTTTCAAATTCCTGATTTCTGGCATTTTCAAACCAAGCATTAGATGGCAGCCTGCTACCATTTTCATTTTTCTAAGACTTGAAGGACTGGTATTTTGCAGAAGGCTAGATTTCCCTTCGAAATGTTTTTAAAAATATAAGAAATGAGGTGGGCCCGTCAGGAACAGATTTATTGCAATTAATGCAATTCGACAGACATCCTGCATTCCAGCAACTTATGGTGTTTTCTTCTCCAGTTTTGCTCCACTGGGCAACTTTTAAGATGTGTGGACTTCAACTCCCAGAATTCCACAGCCAGCCATGCTGAGCAATTAAATCCCACTGATTTATAGAATTTATTTTGCATTGAGTAATGGAACTTTTCTTTTTTTTAGCAAGATGTTGTGGCTAAACTGAACTCCGCGCCTGCAGTTTTACGCAATATTTACAATATTTAATGTTATTTAATATTTACAATATTAAGATCAGGGAAATCAATGCGGCTGTTTATTTCTCTTTAAATAGTTCCCAAGCTGCATGTCTCGCACAAACGAGCCCCACTGCGCAGGCGCAAAGGTTTGACTTTCTCGACGCTTGCGCAAATGCTCAGACACCCAGCACCGTTCAAAAAAAAAAAAAAAAAAAAGAAAGCGGGAGCCAAACGGTCGGTGTCTGGCGCATGCGCTGTGGCGCCTCTTCCGTCCGCCCGTGTGGGGGGGGTGGAAAGCGAGAGCGGCTGTCATGGCGGCGCGGCGAGGTTGGTGCGGAGGAAAAGGCTCGTTTTTGGCTTTGGCCTCCGGCGTGACGTTCCTGAAACTGCTCCTCATTCCGACATAGTAAGAGATCTGGATTCTTTTGTCTCTCGGCTGATTAAAAAGGCGCGCGGAGGGAGGGAGGCTAGCCGCCGCCATTGTAGATTCGGCTGTTCCAAGGGAGCTTCCCCCGCCCTCCACTACTAGTGGCCTTTTTTTCTGTGTGTTTGTGTGGCTGTTCCCGGGGTTGTGCCCCTCCCTCCGTGCTCTTCTTTTGCTACCCTTCCAAGCCCCGCTGATCTCTAGTGAATACGAGCCGTGGGGGGCTGGGGATGATGGGGATTGTAGTGTAACACCTCAAGAGGGTGTCTTGGGAAACATTTTCTCGAGGTTTATGCTGGAATAGCGGTAGTCCTCGACTTACAACCACCATGGATTGAGCCCAACTTTTTTGGGTTGCTCGGTGAAACATTAGTGAATGCTGCTTTTGGGGCCACCGTTGTTAAGTGAATCACTGCAGTTGTTAAATGAATCTGGCTTCGCCACTGACTTTGCTTGCAAGAAGGTCACAAAAGGGGATCACTGAGACCGTCGTAAATACAAGTCATTGGCCAAGCGTCTGAATTTTGCTCATGTGTCCCCCGTCGTCCCCCTGGGGACACTTGAGACCGTTGTAAATATGAGTCAGCCGCCAAGCGTCTAAACTTTGATCACAGGGCTGCTGCAACGGTCGTGTGGAAAACGGTCATAAGTCACTTTTCAGTGCCATTGCAACTTCGAACGGTCACTAAACAAACTGTTGTAAGTGGAGGACTTCCCATGTTAACTATTTAGTCCTATTCTCTACAGTTAACCTGGTTAGTGAATCAATTAACCCAAGTTTGCAAATTGATCCATAGATTTAAAAAGTGGATGATCTAAGAATAGAATAGAATAGAATAGAATAGAATAGAATTCTTTATTGGCCAAGTGTGATTGGACACACAAGGAATTTGTCTTTGGTGCAGATGCTCTCATTATACATAAAAGAAAATATACATCCGTCAAGGGTCAAGAATCATCAGGTACAACACTTAATAATACCGTGTTTCTCCAACAATACGGCCTCCCCCCAAATTAAGCCCCATATTAAACATGCGAAATGGGGGGAGAGAGGGGGAGGCTTGTCGTTAGTAAGTACTTTTGTTGCATGCCCGGATATGGTGCTGCCTTCGTTGGTGGGGCACTTCATCGGAGACCTTCCACCGTTGCTTCTCCCTTCTCCCTTGCTGCCACGGCGTTTGGCGCAGCCACGTGCGGCCAGTCAGGGCTCCTCCCTGCAACCGGGCCCTGAGGAGACCTTGCTTCAGGCGCTCCCGTCTTCCCTTTGCTTTGAAGGTAAAGCGAATTATTTTACAAAGCCTCCCCTGCCCGAGAGGGCAGCCCAACCCACGTGGGGAGGCTAATCTCCCGGGGCCTCTTCCGTTCCTCCCGACCTCCCTACGCTGCGCGCCTCTGACGCGCCGCTCCCTTCAGCCCAGCGAGCTCTTCCACCTCAAAGAAAGGCCAGGCGGGCGGCTGCGGGCAGCAGCAGCAGCGGGTCTGAGCCGCTCGCAGCGAAACAGCCACCACCCGTGCCCGGCGCGGGAGAACGAGCGAGCTTAGCGCCCGCCAGCCCGGGCGAGATTTGGGAACGAGGGGCAGGAGGAGGCACGCACACACCCGCGGCTCACTTTCCCAGCTTTGCCCAGCCCTTACGGCTCTGGCGCGGCCCTGGCGGGCAGCGAGCACCTCCCGCCGGACCCTCCGCTCATCCTGCCAGGGCCGCGCCAGAGCCGTAAGGGCTGGGCAAAGCTGGGAAAGTGAGCCGCGGGTGTGTGCGTGCCTCCTCCTGCCCCTCGTTCCCAAATCTCGCCCGGCTGGCGGGCGCTAAGCTCGCTGCTCTCCCCGCGTCCGGGCTACGGGTGGTGGCTGTTTCGCTGCGGCGGCTCAGACTCGCTGCTGCTGCCCGCAGCCGCCCGCCTGGCCTTTCTTTGAGGTGGAAGAGCTCGCTGGCTGAAGGGAGTGGCGCGTCAGAGGCGCGCAGCGAGGGAGGTCGGGAGGAACGGAAGAGGCCCCCGGAAATTAGCCTCCCAGGTGGGTTGCCCTCGGGCAGGGGAGGCTTTGTAAAATAATTCGCTTACCTCAAGCAAAGGGAAGACGGGAGCGCCTGAAGCCAAGGTCTCCTCAGGGCTCCAGTTGCAGGAGGAGCTGACTGGCCGCATGTGGCTGCGCCAAATGCGCGCAGCAAGGGAGAAGGAAAGCAACGGTGCCCAACCCGAAGGTCTCCCGAATATCCAAGCTGTCGCCCCGCCCACCCACCCGAGGATGCAAGGGGAGAATTAAGTCACCCCCAAAAGACGTCCTAGCCGTTTTTCGGGGTCAAAAAAAATAAGGCCCGGCCTTATTATGTGAGAAACACGGTAATAGTCATAGGGTACAATAAGTATAGATCAGTGATGGCTAACCTATGACACACGTGTCACTCGTGACACGCCGAGGCACTTTGACACGCCGAGGCACTCACGCCTGTTGGTGTGGGGAAAACCTGCACATTTAGAGGCTGCCTGTGCTCTGCTCCAATCCCTGCTCCCTGCTTGTTGCATGGACGCGTGGTGTCACCGCTGCCGCGAGATCTTTGCAGCAGAGAACAGTTTTAACCGCCATAAACTGAGGTTTGTCAGTTTCATTACCTCAGGAACGCTACAGGAGGAAAGGAGATCCATGAGGTTCACAGCCCTGTAAGGTGGCCTTCCGATCCCCACATCCTGCACCTGCAGCCCTGAGACCAGGGAGACGAGTTTCACAGCCCTGTGTGATCACCCCAGCCCAGTCCGTCATAAACCAAATTATTGATATTTCTTGAAGTGACACACGACCTGAGGAAGGCTACACTTTTTCCTGATTTTCAACACACCAAGCTGAAAAGGTTAGCCATCACTGGTATAGATGGTAGATTAGCCATGGTGGCGCTGTGGTTAGAATGCAGTACTGCAGGCTACTTCCGCTGACTGCTGGCTGTCGGCAGTTCGATTCTCATCAACTCATGGTTGGTGCAGCCTTCAGTCCTTCTGAGGTCGGCAAAATGAGGACTCAGATGGGTGTGAAGCCTTCTTGGAACCGCTGAAAGGATCGTGTTGTGGAGCTGTGCTTTCTGCAGGACGTTTCAGCAGTTCCAGGAAGGCTCCAGACCCATTTGCACCACTCGGGTGTCCCTCAGGACACAGACAAAGCTCCAAATGGTCTCAATGACCCTCTTTAAAAGGATGCAAATGACCAGCTGTCTGCAAGAGGCATAAATCCTTCCATTCCCCACCATACAGTCAGAGCTGAAGAAGCTTCTTGGATGAGAAGCGAGGCGTCTTCAAAAAATAATAATAATCCAGGAAGTCCAGTTGCCTTTTGAAAAAGCACCTATGCGAGAACCATGACCTGGATGACTGAGAATCTCTGTAGGTCTCTATCTGGATACTAACAGTGAACTCCTTGTAGTCATTCCACAGATTTTGAAGTGCACAGGAACTGGCTTGCCATTACTCACAGCCTACCAGCCTCTCGGTGGTACTATGAGGTGAGTGTTTTATTGTTTCATGGCCTGAAATAGCTTGGATTTGTAGAGCAGTGACTTGACTTTTCTGCTCAGAAGGCCTCAAAAGGGGGATGTCATTATCCTGGGACACTGCAACCGTCATAAATCTGAGTCAGTTGCCAAGTGTCTGAATTTTTGACCGTGGGGGTTGCTGCAGTGGTTCTAAAGGTGAAAAAAACTAAACTCACTTTTTTTCAGTGCTTTTGTATCTTCAAACAGTCACTAAAAAAACTACCTGTACAGGTAGCCCTCGACTTCCAACAACATTTGAGGCCAGGATTTCCATTGCTAAGTGAGACATTTTTTTGAGTTTTGCCCCATTTTGCCATCTTTCTTGCCACAGTAGTTAAGTGAATCGCTGCAGTTGATAAGTTAGTAACCTGGTTGTTAAGTGAATCCCTGTTGACTTCTCTTGTCAGAAGGTCACAAAAGGGGATCACGTGACCCTGGAACACAGCAACGGTTGTAAGGGTGAACCAGTTGCCAAACATCTGAATTTTGATCCCATCATCATGGGGATGCTTCAAAGGTCATAACTGCGAAAAAATGGTTGTTAAGTCCCTTTTTTCGGTGTTGTTAGTACCCTGTTTCCCCGAAAATATGACCTACCCTGAAAATAAGTCCTAGCTTGGTTTTTACATGTGTGCCCAATATAAGCCCTAATTAAGATCCCGCCCTCTCCAGAGTGGATGGGTAAAAATTCAGCTATGGGAGCGTGGAGCTGCCCTACTACTAACCTTTGGACAGTTGTAGCCCGGCCTCGCACATCCTGACACCTGCCTTTGCCTGCCCATTTCTTCTGCAGCCGGCAAGGCTGTTCAGGCTTTTCTGAAGGCCTCTGGAGCTGAGAACAAAGCTCAGGATCGATCCAGAGTTCCGTTATCGGCTGCAGAGGCCTTCAGGAAAGCCTTGCCGGCTGCAGAAGAAGAAGTTCCTGAAGGCCTCTGACAGCGAAAAGGAGGCCGGGGGTGACACACACACGTGAGGTTAGTCAGTGGATGACATCCCCCGAAAATAAGACCTGGTGCCTTTTTTGGTGGCAAAAAATATATAAGACAGGGTCTTATTTTCAGGGAAACACGGTATCTTCAAACGGTCACTAAAGAAACAGTTGTAAGTCGAGGACTACCTGTATTCTCCTCCAAAACAAAGTGTGTTAGAAGCTTTGCTCATCTGGTTTCTGAATCTACCCACAGATAGTTTAACCGGCAAGTTTTGCTTTTAAGATCTGCTTGTCCCTGGAAGCTGAACAAACCTCTCAAGCAGGCAATTGCAGCCTCTTTTGCCTGTCCTGTCAGCCTTCCTAGATTAAAAAGTGAAGGTCTCTCTCTGGGTTAGCCCAGCGAACTGATCCAGATCGTTCCCCTTTACACAGACAAGAATAGCAACAACCGACCGGTTTGCAATAATTTGGGTAAGTTCGCTCTCCCACGTTTAAACAGATTCCGGGCAATTCTTCCGATTCCTTGAATCTTGCAAAAAAAAAATGTTTTTTTTTTAAAGGGAGCTAACTTATACTGTCCTTTTAAAAGTTTGTTTTGCTTTTTTTTCCAAGCCTTTTTTTTGCTTTCCTTTTTATCCTGTATTAATCTTTTATTATTGTAATCAGTAATTATAGCCAATACGATTGAGAGCCATTTTAACCTAGGGGTTAAGGCTTCAGGTTAGAAAAACAGGAGTCTGAATTCTAGTCCCAGCTTAGACATGAAAGTGGGTTGGTGAATTCTGGTCCCGCCTTAGCCACGAAAGCCAGCTGAGTGACTTTGGACCAATCACCAGGAGACTGTGAGCTCTAGTCTCATCTTAGCCATGAAAGCCCGCTGGGTGATTTTGAGCTAATAGAATAGAATAGAATCTAGAATAGAATAGAATCTAGAATAGAATCTAGAATAGGATAGGATAGAATATAGGATAGAATATAGGATAGAATAGAATTCTTTATTGGCCAAGTGTGATTGGACACACAAGAAATTTGTCTTGGTGTAAATACTCTCAGTATAAATAAAAGAAAAGATACATTCATCAGGAGTTGAGAATCATAAGGTACAACACTTAATGATAGTCACCAGGTGACAGTTCTAGTCCTACCTTAGCCACGAAAGCCAACTGAGTGACTTCGGGCCAATCACCAGAGACTGTGAGTTCTAGTCCCGCCTTAGGCATGAAAACCTGGCTCGCTGACTTCAGGCCAGTCACTCTCTCTCTACCCAACCCGCCTCACAGGATTGTGGTGGTGGGGAAAGGAGGAAGAAGTATTCAGTGTCTTCACTGCCTTAAGTTACTTACAAAGTTATAAAGGTGAACTACAAATCTTAAAAAATGAAAATATTAAATTATTATTTAAAAAACCACAAGGAAGCACCAAGTGCTCCCCCCGAAAAGAAACGGCTTCAGACATTCAAATTATATTTTTTTTAAAACTTTAGCAGTGAGAACTATTTGAGAGCAGAACCGGTTATGACGGTTGATGGTAGAATCCCTTTCCAGCCATCTGCTGAAAATATGACATCGGGTTTTTGCACTAAGCTGGGAGATTAACTTGATGACTTAAATCATCATCTTGTTTTAATGACCCCATAATCCCCTGCGGGGTGGAGTCTGGGCATCAGAATGGAGCTGAGTATTTACTGGCCGGATGCCCTTCCTGTCGCCAATGCGGAGTTTTGTTCAGCAGATATATTCTCATTGTGCCCAGAGAGGGAAATATCTGCCTCTCCCTAGGATTGAACTCACCACCTCCTGATTGTGAGGCGAGAGCTCCACCTCTAGGCCACCGCACCAAACCTGATGACTTAATTGACCCTGCCAAACTTGGGGATTTGGTGACCTGAACAGGGTGCTAAAGCTTGAAACATACAATCCTCTCATGCCTCTTCCTGTAGATTTCTGTTGCTTATTTTTTTATTTTTTGTTTCTTAATTTCAGGCAACTTCTGAATGGACCTTGGATTACCCTCCCTTTTTTGCCTGGTTCGAGTGTATGCTTTCCTACGCTGCGGTGTACTTTGACAAAGAGATGTTGTCCGTACAGAACCTCAACTATGCCAGCCAAATGACCATCCTTTTCCAAAGGCTATCAGTGATCGCTACGGATACGCTCTACATCTATGCTGTGTACCAGTAAGTGGTTGTGTCTTTAGTTATCTCCTTTTTAGGAGCCGTGGTGGCACAGTGGTTAGAGCGCAGGCTACTTCTGCTGACTGCAATTTGGCAGTTCAAATCGAGTCAATCAGGGTGGACTCAGCCTTCCACCCTTTCCGACATGAGTAAAATGAGGACCCAGATTGTTGGGGGGGCAAGAGGCTGACTCTGTATATTGCTTAGAGAGGGCTAGGAAGCACTGTAAAGCAGTATATAAGTCTGTTGGGAAGGAAGGAAGGAAGGAGAGGTGTCACAGTGGTTAGAAAGCAATATTGCAGGATAACTCACTGCCCACAGCCAGGAGTTCCATCCTGACTAGCTCAAGGTTGACTCAGCCTTCCGTCCTTTCCAAGGTGGGTAACATGAGGACTCAGATTGTTGGGGGCAAAAGGCTGACTCTATAAACCACTTAAAGAGGGGCTGTAAAGCATTATGAAGCGGTATATAAGTCTAAGTGATATTGGGAAACAAGGAAGGAAGGAGCTGTGATAGTGCAGTGGTTAGAACGTAGTATTGCAGGACAACTCTGCTCAAGTCTAGCAGTTCAATTCTCAGCAGCTCATGGTGTACTCAGCTTTCCCTCCTTCCGAGGTGGGTAAAATGAGGACCCAGATTGTTGGGGGTGACAGGCTGACACTCTGTAAACTGCTTAAGAGAGGACTGGAAAGCACTGTGAAGCAGTATATAAGTCTAAGGGTGCTATTGCTACCTTCCTTTCCTTCCTTCCTTCCTTCCTTCCTTCCTTCCTTCCTTCCTTCCTTCCTTCCTTCCTTCCTTCCTTCCTTCCTTCCTCTTTTATTCCCTTTCTCATTCTCTTTCCCAGTGGCACCGTGCTCCCTTTCTTCCTGGTTAGAATGCAGTATTGCAGGCTGACTGCCCACGGCCACGAGTTCAATCCTGACCAGCTCAAGGTTGACTTCCGAAGCGGGTAAAACGAGGACCCAGATTGTTGAGGGAAAATATGCTGACTCTGTAAACCGCTTTGCGAGGGCTGTAAAAGCACCGTGAAGCGGTATATAAGTCTTAGTGCTGTTGCTATTGGGTGCTCCTTGGGGTCCGGAGAAAAGGGAAGGAGACCACTGATTTCGATTGTCCCGGCCTTTCCAAAATACTGTACAGGTAGTCCTTGACTTACGACCACAATTGAGCCCAAAGTTTCCATTGCTAAGCAAGAGAGCTGTTAAGTGAATTTTGTCCCATTGTACGACCAGCTGTTAAGTGAATCGTTGCTGTTGTTAAAGTCAGTGACACAGTTGTGAAGTGAACCCGGCTTCCCCCGTAGATTTTGCTTGTCAGGTCGCAAAGGAGGGAATCACGTGACTCTGGGGCCCTGCAGCTGTCGTAAGTACGAGTCCGTGGCCAAGCCTCTGAATTTTGCTCCTGTGTCCATAGAGATGCTGCAAAGGTCGTAAATGTGGAAAACTGTCCTAAGTCATTTTTTTTCTTCACTGTCACAACTTTGAATGGTCCACCCAATGGATGGTTGTAAGACAAGGACTACCTGTAATTGGGGAGGTTGGAGGGAACGTAGATGTTTTTGCTTGATAAACTACTTAAGACAGTAGCTAGATAGTTTAGGAATGAGAGCCTCCCCCTTAAGGGAATGCTTCATGGGAATTGTAGTAAATACCTCATGGGAGATGTAGTTCACGTCACATGGTCACATCTGTAATCCTGATTGGTCACTGATTTGATCTCTGGTTGGGCTGGGGGAGTTTTTTCGGGCATTCTTACCTGGACCATTAAACGGGAGATTTCCTTTGCTATAACGCTGTGGGATCAAATCCTAGTGTAATTTGATTGCTTATTGTACCCTATGACTACCATTAAATATTGGACCTGATGATTCTTGACTCTTGACAAATGTATCTTCTCTTTTATGTACACTGAGACCATTTGCACCAAGACAAATTCCTTGTGTGTCCTATCACACTTGGCCAATAAAGAATTCTATTCTATTATTAGTTACATATTTATACATAATTATACATAGTTATGCTCATTCATACCATATTATTTCATCTCACCATAACCTTTCATTCATTGAGGACCTGCACGAGTCAAAAAGAGGGCTGTGGAAATATTTACAGACCCTTCACATCCTGGACATAAACTGTTTCAACTCCTATCCTCAAAACGACGCTATAGAGCACTGCACACCAGAACAACTAGACACAAGGACAGTTTTTCCCCCATGCCATCCCTCTGCTAAACAAACAATTCCCTCAACACTCTCCAACTATTTACAAAGTTTTTACTACTATCACTATTAATCTTCTCATCACTCCTTATCACCCATCCCCTCCCACTTGTGACTGTATGACTGTAACTTTGTCGCTTGTATCCTTACGATTTATATTGATTGCTTCCTAGTATGATTTGTACCCTATGACTCTTGCTAAGTGTTGTACCTTATGATTCTTGATGAATGTATCTTTTTTATGTACACTGAGAGCATTTCCTTGTGTGTCCAATCACACTTGGCCAATAAAGAATTCAATTCTCTATTCTTTGAATCTTTTCACACTATTGAGGCAAAAATTGGACGTTAGATGAATCTCAACATAACTGTGAGTTATACTTTGAGGATGCCTAATGAATCCAATACACTAACTTTGCATGGAAGCCTTTCTAGTGTTTAACTGCTAGTCCCAAGCTGTTCCAGGAGCATGGGACAAGAACACCCCATAAGATGTGATGCAAGTAAGATTTGTGTGTCTTGGCTTCTTGTTACAGATGCTGCAGTTGTGTAAACGGGAAGCGAGGCGGAAAAGACCTATTGGAGAGCCCACCGTTTGTTCTTTCAGTCCTCCTCTTGTGGAATTTTGGCCTCTTAATTGTGGATCGTATCCTTCACTCTCCATTTATCTTTCCTGAAGATACTGATCCATTAACCCAATATGAGAGTCGGGCGAAATAAATACCTTTAGATCTACCGAATCTGTTAGGGGTTTAGAGCTAGCTGGAATTGTATTTAAATTGGAAAGACCTCTTGGCTGGGAGGAATTTTTCTAAAGCAGATGGACTTCCTTATATCAACCTCAGATATTCACTTCCAATACAATGGTTTCCTGTTTGGATTGCTGCTGCTTTCCATTGCACGATTATTCCAGGTAGTGTTTAGCGCCCTTCCCCTCCTTCATCCCTCCATCTGTCTGTCTGTCTGTCTCTCTCTCTCTACAAACACACACACTCCTTGACTGACTTCTTCCTTTTCCTATTTTCCTCACACCAACTCTGTGCGGTGGGTTGAATAGAACGATAGAGGGACTGGCCCAAAGTCACCCAGCCGGGTTTCATGCCTAAGGCAGGACTAGAACTCACCATCTCCTGGTGATTGGCCCAAAATCCTCCAACCAGTTTTCATTCCTAAGGATAGGACTAGAATTCACTGTCTCCTGGTGATTGGCCCAAAGTCACCCAGCTGGCTTTCATACCTAAAGTGGGACTAGAACTCACCGTCTCCTGGCGATTGACCCAAAGTCACCCAGCCAGTTTTCATGCTTAAGGCGGGACTAGAACTCACCATCTCCTGACGATGGGCCCAAAATCACCCAACCAGCTTTCATGCCAAGGGAGGGACTAGAATTCAATGTCTCCTGGTAATTGGCCCAAAGTCACCCAGCCAGCTTTCATGCCTAAGTTGGGCGGCCTAGAATTTACATTATTTCTACGATAACGAACGAAGAAAGGTAATTCTAGAATCTTGAAAAGCTCCTATGTTGCTTTGTTAAACTCTACACAAGGCCCCAAGTTCCTCATTTCCTCCTCATGCTTTGATGAAGACAACGAATATTTGTTTATTCTAACTCTTTGCTCTCCTTTTCCCCGTCATCATTCCTTTCCAGAAAAGATACTTGGAGGGAGCTTTTCTCTTTGCTATCCTCCTGCATTTCAAGCACATCTACCTCTACGTAGCTCCAGCCTACGGCATCTATCTACTCCGATCTTACTGCTTTTCCCAAAATAACCCAGGTACGTTGCTGACCGTTTCATACAGGGTGTCCTTGACTTAACAACAGTTTGCTTCGTGGCCATTCAAAGATACAACCAGTGGTGGGATTCAAGGTTTTTTTTTACTGCCAGTTCTGTGGGTGTGGCATGGTTTGGTGGGCGTGGCAGGGGAAGGATACCGTAAAATTCTCCATTCCCTCCCCACTCCTGAGGGAAGGATACTTCAAAATCCCCATTCCCTCCCCCCCCCCCTCACTAACCTGCTTTCCAGCTCCGTTCTCCTGTGCAGGGCAACCAAAGAAGACCCAGCCAATCAGCTAGGACTCAATGGGAGGGGGAGAATAGATGGGGGCGGGGCCAGTCAGAGGTGGTATTTGCCGGTTCTCTGAATTACTCAAAATTCCCACTACCGGTTCTCCAGAACTGATCAGGACCTGCTGAATACCAGCTCTGGATACAACCCCACTGAAAAACGTGATTCCTGATCCTTTTTCGCACTTATGACCGTTGCAGCATCCCCCCTGGTTGCATGATTTCCATTCTATGGACGCTTGACAGCTGACTCACTTTTATGACATTACCAATTTAAGAACTGCCCCGATTCACTTCGTAACCGTAGCAAGGAAGGTCGTAAAATGGGGCAAGGCCCACTTCACAACTGTTTGGCTTAGCCGCAAAAAAATTTCAGCTCAGTTGTTGGTTGTAAGTCAAGGACTCCCTGTATTGCAGAATGCAAGGTCTAGTTAGAAAGGTGGTCTGATCTGCCGTGACCAGGTTTGAAATTTTATCATCATCATCATCATCATTCTAGCTCTCATTGTGTCTAGATGGATCTCTTCGGTGGCGCAGTTTCAGTTTTCTGCGTGTAATCATGCTCGGATTAATGGTCTGCCTCGTTTCTGCCGTTTCCCTGGGGCCCTTTCTGGTTTGGGTAAGGAACCCGTCTGTTTTTTCTTTTTCTTTCTGAAAGACCTTTTTATGACCTGTCCTCAAGTTACAGCTTCCTCAATAGAGGCAGTCCTCCATTTGTTCCCAGAATTACGGTCATAAATTGTGCCAGTCATCCAGCTGGCCATCAAGTGACTAACCTGATTCTGCAACTTATGTGTGTGTGTGTGTGTGTGTGTGTGTGTTTGTGTGTTTCAATCTTGGCAGCCATCAGTTCAGCTGGTTGGGGGATTCTGGGAGTCGAAGTCCACATCCCTAAAATAGGCCACGAAATGATCTCGATGAAATGAAGAGAAGATTAATAGGATTTTTTTCTCCCATTTAGGGTCAACTTCCTCAACTTTTCTCTCGCCTCTTCCCTTTCAAACGCGGCCTCTGCCACGCATACTGGGCCCCAAACGTTTGGGCGGTGTATAACTCCCTTGACAAGATGTTGTCAGTGCTTGGTAGGTATTTTAATCCTTTGGTTTCTTCTGTCTGTCCTTCCATCCAGCCATTTTATTCAACATGGACACCACCACCCGACTCCAGCCAGGTTACTTAGGCAACCGGCTTTGCCCCATCGCATCGGCCCGTCCCACTCATTCAGGAAAGTAACCCTGTGTGCTCTTGTCAGTCAAAAGAATTCCAACTGCCAAGATCTGGGATTTGGTTTGAGCAGACCCCCCCAACTCTCTACTAGCACTGATGGACATTACCTAGTTTGGTAAGGAAACGTCTGCAAAATAACCATCAAGCTCAGAGAGCACCAAGGACTCCACAGTCTCCCTTCCCCCCCCCCCACACACACATCATCTTTTAACGGCCCCATAATCCCTTGCGGTGTGGAGTCTGGGCAACTGAAATGGAGCTGAGTGTTTACTGGCCGGATGCCTTTCCTGTCGCCAGTGCGGAGTTTTGTTCAGCAGATCCCTTTTCGTTGCGCCGGAAAGAGAAATATCTGCCTAGGTTCAAACTCACCGCCTCCTGATTGTGAGGGTGAGAGCTCCACCTCTAAGTCACCGCACCACACACCCACACACACCTCTCTCCTACCACTGAAAATGCCACTTAGTTGAGTAATTAAACATTTGAAAGAAAACCACCAAGCTCAGAGAGGACCAAAGACCCCATAAATCGTATTACAGATCGTTTGGACTGGGTGCCTGAGCTCATTAACTTCATTAATTATCCTCTTGGCTTTCCAGGGCTGAGGTATCAATGGCTTGACCCTGCAAAAATACCTAAGGCAGCCATGACAGGAGGGCTGGTTCAGGAATTTCAGCACAGCGTCCTCCCTTCTGTGACCCCACTGGCAACCTTATGCTGCACCGCCGTCTCAATGCTGGTGAGTATAAACCATTGTCCCACCTGTGTATTTTGCTGTCTTCTTTTCTTCTTCTTTCCTCTGGCGCAAATCTGTTGAATTTCAATACGTTCCCAACTCTACTGGTCCACAATTTCCTTAAAAATAGCACTTCTTTGACAAAACTGCCATGCAGGCAACGCTCAGGTAAAACTTTTCCTAGGCAAGAAGCAGAGTAACCATTTAAAAAAAAAAAAAAAACCTAAATGTCACTGTGCCCGATTCTTAACAGAAGCATAAACTGTTAAATTGGAAGGTCCTTTTTTCCCCGCTGTGCAGCTAATGCAGATTTGACGTGATGTTAAAAAAAAGGTGTCAGGGTGTCAACTCATAAAATATTTCTATGGTCTTTCTAGATTTGCCAACAGAAAGGGAGGGGGGAAAGGGGGTTTGAAAGAGCAGTGCGGCAGATTGGAAAGCGAAAGTGCATTCCATAAATAGTTTTTCAAAGATAAGTCACTAGGCGACCGAAGTTTCTGCCGCGCACAATTCAAGCTGGAGAGCATGATTGATGACTCTTGGCTATGGAGGTGTCTCATTGGAGAATACGAATTATGACACACCCAGTGGGGTGGGGGGAAAACCAGGGTCAAGGGTGACACTGAATGATGTGTCTCAAAGTCGGCTACACCCAGGCAGTGCCGGACATGTTAACTCCCAATAAATCCTTTTGAAGTTTTGGCTCAAGACTCATTATTTAATTAGGGTAACTGCCTGAATCCTGACACAGGGTTAAAACACTGGATCCAGTCTTGAAAATCCCTAGTCACAGTTAGATTTTCTTCCGTCTAAACCTCGGATTTCTCCGAGGGCCAGATCAGCATTGTAAATTCATTGTCAGGATTCCAGCAGTTACTCCAATTAAATCATGAGCCTCGAGCCACACTCCCAAAACTAAAAAGAATTTATTAGAAGTTAACATTCTACATCCGGCATTGCTTGAAATACGTAATTCACTGTCACCGTTGATCTTGCTTTTCCCCCCCCCCCCCACACTCCTCTAGGTGTATCATCCAACGAAACACGTCCATAGCCCAGAGTCATCAATCATGCTCTCCAATTAGGTTTTTGCGTGGCAGAAGCTTCAGTCATCTAATCCGTCTTCGAAGAAAATATGAACGGAATGTACTTTCGATTCCACACTGCTGCCTCCTCTTTGAAACTCCCCTCCTTTTTTTTTCTTGGCAACTCTAAAACGTGTATACAAAATGTTTTATGAGTTGACATGCAGGCCAGGAAGGGGGTGGGAGTTGGGACGGACGGTTCCTGCAGCACTCTGCCAGCTAAAATGGGGCTCGGGGGTCCACGCACAGCCCCCAGCACCCATTTTCGGCCTGGACAGTCTGCAGCATTTTGCCGGCCAAAAAGGAGGTGAGCCACACACCCCCCCCACCCCCAGCATCCCATTTGGCCGCTAGAGGCACTGTGGGCAAGTCCTTTGGTATTTCCAGGCCGGCCCCACAAGCCAAGATCTAAGCACCCTTGAGTTTGACACCCCTGGTCTAAACTGAATCCTGCTCAAATGATGAGCTTGTACAACGGGCTGTACGAACATTAATTTGGCAAACTCTGGGAGACGGGAAGACACAGGGCCCTGGTGTACTATGGGCCACGGAGTCGCAAAGAGTCAGGCATGGCTTAGAGACTCAACAACAACAACAACTGTCAGGATTCTGGCAGTTGCCCCCAATTAAATCATGAGTCTCAAGCCAAACTTCCAAAAATTCAAAAAGGATTTATTAGGAGTAAACATGCCAGCACTGCGCTGGGTATAACCGACTCTGAGGCACATCATTCACTGTCACCCTTGACCCTGGTTTTCCCTCCACCCCCCTGGGTGTATCGTAATTCATATTCTCCAATGGGACATGTCTATAGCTAAGAGTCATCAATCATGTTCTCCAGTTAGATATACGTGTGGCAGAAATTTCATTCCCCTAGCTTTTTCGGGTCCGGTTCCTAACAGATCACGGCCCCGGTGGGGTTGGGGATCCCTGGTCTAAAGCCAACCCCCCAAGTTTGAAGGCACCTTTCTCTAGGGCAGGACAGAAAAGAAAGGCCTCCGTTGATTTGATGACCCGTTTGATGGTGGGAGACCCACTGAAGCTCTGTTTCTGCCTGTTGTTTCTAGCCTTCTGTTTTCTGTCTTTGGTTTAAACCCCAAGGGCCCAGAGGATTCCTCAGGTGCTTGGTTCTCTGTGCGCTAAGCTCCTTCCTGTTCGGTTGGCACGTCCACGAGAAAGCCATTCTCCTCGCCATTCTCCCTTTGAGGTAAGAGAGCGGTCACTGCTGACCACTGTGAGGGGTGGAGGGGCGAAGGGAGCCGTTGAAACCCTGCATGGCATAGGGCCAAGCTTCTCCCCATCGTATCAGCCTGTCCCACTCGTTCAGGCAGGGAAGGCATTCCGCAGGCCCTGTCAGTCAAAAGAATTTCGACTGGCAGAGTCTGGGAAGCAGGGTCTGCCCTTGCATTGTGGAACATCTTGCCCTCAGAGGTGAGGAAAGCTCCCCATTTATAATTTTATCAGTAATTTAAAATGTTTAATACTAAGTTATTCTGAGGGTAATGTTTATTGATTATATTGCACAGAGCCCCTCTCCCAAGGGGAGACAAGCAGTTCAGAAGTCTTGACGGGGAGAAAGGGAGAGAAGGAAAGGAGTGGAAGAAAAAGAAGGGGAAGGGAGAAAGAAAGAAAGAAAGAAAGAAAGAAAGAAAGAAAGAAAGAAAGAAGGGAGAGGAAGGAAAGAAGGAAAGGAAGGAAGGAAAGAAAGAAGAAAGAAAGAAAGAAAGGAAGGAAGGAAGGAAGGAAGGAAGAAAGAAAAGGGGGAAGGGAGAAAGGAAAGAAAAAAGAAAGGAAGAAAGAAAGAAAGAAGAAAAGGGAGGGAGAGGAAGGAAAGAAAGAAGAAAGGGAAGGGAGAGGAAGGAAGGAACAGGGATGGGAGAGAGAAAGAAAAGAAAGGAGGGAAGGAAAGAGAAAGAAAGTTCTGATCCCAAATATCCACAAACAAATACAGCAGAAGTCTGGAATTGGGATTTCTTGTAGCTTTCCTAAGAATCCAGGCCTCCCTCTCCCTTCACTGACTGAGGAACCAGGACAGATCTCTGCTCAAACAACCACCAAACTGGACAGAACTGTGAAGCAGCTGGTGAAGAAAATTTACCTGAGGTTTTTCAGCAAGACAATCCAAAACATACCTCCAAATGGGTCCAAAAGTACAGGTAGTCCTCAACTTCCGGCCATAGTTGAGCCCCAAATTTCAGGGCTAAGCGAGACCGTTGTTCAGTGAGTTTTGCCCCAATTTACGAGCCCTGAAATTTGGGGCTCAACTATGGCCGGAAGTTGAGGACTACCTGTACTTTTCTTGCCAATGTTGTTAAGTGAATCACTGGACTTGTTAGGTTAGTAACACGGTTGTTAAGTTAAATCTGGGTTCCCCGTTGACTTCGCCTATCAGAAAGTCACAAAAGGCGAATCACAAAATGGTCAGGTGATCGAAATCCGGACCCTTGGCAACTGCTTCATATTTATGACAGTCGCGGTGTCCCTGGGGTCACATAACCGCCTTTTACGACCTTGAGCAGCAAAGTCAATGGAGAAGCCAGATTCACTTACAGCCGTGCTGCTGACTTAACAACTGCAGTGATTCACTTAACAACGGTGGCAAGAAAGCTTGTAAAATGGGGAAAGATTCACTTAACAGCTGTCTCGCATTAGCAACAAAATTTTTGGCTTCAATTGTGGTTATTTGTCAAGGATTATCTGTATTTGTAGTATCAGTCAACAAGCATGGCAGCTTTGAGAGATGGCTGATAAAAGCAGAATCCTTTTTTTTTTTTTTTTGAAAATATTCCTCTTTTTGTATTGTTCCATTCTCAGCTTGCTGTCTGTGGAGAGGTCAAGAGATGCTGGCAATTACCTAATACTGTCCACTACGGGGCATTTTTCCCTCTTCCCACTGCTGTTTACCACACCAGGTATATTTCATTTCTTGTGATTTGTGGGGAGAAAAAGGAAAGGAAAATAATTTGCTTCGATATAGGGTAGTCCTCAACTTATGATCATTAATTGGGACCGGAATTATCATTGAAAGTAGTTGCAGTCGTAAGTCGAATCACCACGTGACTGACGACCATTTTTCAAGCAGTTGTACATCAAGTCCTCTTGGTTGTTAAGCGAATCCGGCTTCCCCAGTTAGAGTTTCTGCCAGGCACCAGTGGCAAAAAATAGTCACAAAATGTAGTTATGAGGCCACTAGATACTGCAACCAGTTGTACACTGAGCCAATTGCCAAGCGCTTGAATCACAATCACATTACTGGAGGCGGGGGCAATGCAACAGTTTGCAAGAGTCATAAGTTATTTTTCTCTGAAATGGTTGTAACTTCAGACCATCCACAAATAATCGTAAGTCAGGGACTAGCTACGCTGTTTAGTTTCCCAAGGCAAAATACGTGGAAGAAGATAGCTGGGCTAGGCTGAGTACAGTGATAGTTAATTTATATTTATTGTTGGTTGGTATGTCTCTTGCTTTATTTGGCCCAAGTCCAGGTGCCCTACATAATGTTCCCATCTCCTGTCTGTCCCTCCCTCCCTCTCTCTCTTTCACACACACACACACTAATAACCTGGTGAGGTGGATTGGATTGAGAGGGATAGATTAAGTGAAAGCTGGCTTTAGGCCTAGAACTCGCCATCCCCCGTTTTAACAGAATAACAACAGTTGGAAGGGACCTTTGGAGGTCTTCTAGTCCAACCCCCTGCTCAAGCAGGAAACCCTACACCATTTCAGACAAATGGTTGTCCAATCTCTTCTTAAAAACCTCCAGTGTTGGAAAGCACCCACAAGTTGTGGAGGCAAGCCCTTCCACTGGTTAATTGTCCTCACAGTTAGGAATTTTCTCCTTAGCTCTAGGTTGCTTCTCTCCTTGATAAATTTCCACCCTGCCTTCAGGTGCTTTGGAAAATAGCTTGACTCCCTCTTCTTTGGGGCAGCCCCTGAGAGATTGGAACACTGCTATCATGTCACCCCCTACTTCTTATTAAACTAGACCTACCCAATTCCTGTAACCGGTTTTTAAATGATTTTGGCCTCCAGTCCCCTAATCATCTTTTTTGCTCTTCTCTGCACTCTTTCCAGAGTCTCAACACCATTTTTTAAAAATTGGGGCGACCTAAACTGGATACAATATCCCAAATGTGTTCTTACTAAAGCGCTAACAACTTCATGTGATTTTGATTCTATCCCTCTGTGTCAATGCAACCTAGGACTGCCTTGGTTGCTAGTCCCAACACCAGACTGGGTCCAGATTTGCCCTACTATTAATGGTTTGGTAGTGATTGGATTTAGTCGGCATTTCCACGTGGAAGAGGATGGATGAGTGGCTAGCCTGAACAAAATCCCACAGCATCGATTTAAGCAGGGCCTCTACCATTTTGTCTGGGCCATACATGTCAATCCATGACCAATGAGTCTTAACCCAGCAGGGCATAAGCTCGACATGACACAGGATACCTCAATGGGAATACTCTTTCCCGCAATACATCTGTCATGGGGTTTGCTGCTACAAAATCTTCGTTGTTTTGTCTTTCAGAGCTGCCCATTAAAATACTGCTGATGCTCCTCTTTTCGGTGTACAGCTTCTCCTCCCTGAAGGCCCTGTTCAGGTAAGAAAGAAATAATTTTACAAATAAAGAGGGAAAAAAAAAACCTTCCCCGTTATCACGGGATTCGGTTTTGCACGCTGTCCCATCTTAGGGCAGTTAAGCTAACAATAAAGGAGAATATTTGTAGCTCCAGGTTGAAATAAGAGGTTCTTGGTAATCTCTGGTTGTTTTCTTAACAGATGTTTCAGCACCCAGCTTGGTAACACCATCAGTGCTAGAAGGGAATGGGGTTGATGAAGAAGAAGAGGAGGAGGAGGAGGACTATGAGGCCCTCGGTGCTCTCTTAGGTTGCTTGTTTGCTTGCAGACATTTCATCACCCAACTAGGTAACAACATCAGTGCACTGGGTACGTCTGCAAGGAAGCAACCAACCTCAGAGAGCAGCAATAGGATTTGGCTGGGTCAGATGATTACATTGATCGTTCGATCTTAGGCGGCTCTACTTGAAAGTAAAACACCAACGGTGCATTGGGAGGGTTGCAAGAAGTCGGAAGTCCAGTCTACCAGCTTGCTTCCTCAGTGGCAAATCAGAATAGAATCCAGGATAACTTGAGTTGGAAGGGACCTTGGAGGTCTTCTAGTCCAAGCCCCTTCTCAAGCAGAAAACCCTATACCATCCTACACAGATTAAAAAGCACCCACACACCTGGATGCCGCTGGATCCGTTTGGCTTCACTTAAAAGATAAGGTAGCAGATAGCGGTACAGGTAGTCCTCAAATTATGACTGTAATGGAGTCTGCCCGTTAACAGTCAGAAGCTTCGAGAGAAGGTGTAATATGATCACCTCACTTGATGCCTTCCTCAGCCCCCGGTCCCCACCCATGTCCCCAATGCAGTTGTTAAGGAGAGAACGGGCCGCCTTGGGAGTTCTAGCACAAGCCCAGACACACTTGCTCTGGGCCTCCCAAGGCCTCTTTCATACCCTAAGGCACCCTGTGTTCCACTTCCTGTCCTTCAAGGGCCCTGATAAAGATTATGAATGAATAGTCTTATTCTCTTTCCCCCAAAGATTAGAATGGCCCCCAATATGATACTCTTCCGGAAGGCGCCAGCAGGCCTGGGGAACGCAGAACAGGATGGAGCCCATTTAAATGGCTCGTGTGATGTATTGTCGCCAGGGTGGAGGGTTATTATTTTATTAATGTACTGTATTATTTGATTATTCTCTTTTCTTAGTTTTCTTGTTTTATATGTGAGGTTTTACCCTGTTTTCCCGAAAATACGACCTACCCTGAAAGTATGTCTTAGCTTGAGTTTTACAAGTGTGCCCAACATATAAGCCCTATCCCCAAAATAAGCCCTAATTAAGATCCCGCCCACTCCAGCATGCACGGGTAAAAATTAAGCTAGGATAGGGATGGCGGGCGGAGCTGCCCTACAACTTACCTTTGGACGGTTGTAGCCAGGCCTCACACACCCCGACACCTGCATTGCTGGCCCATTTCTTCTGCATCCGGCAAGGCTTTCCTGAAAGCCTCTGGAGCTGGTAACAAAGCTCAGGATCGATCCAGAGCTCTGTTATCGGATTCAGAGGCCTTCAGGAAAGCCTTGCCGGCCATAGAACAATAGGTTCCTGAAGGCCTCTGACAGCGAAAAGGAGGCGGGAGGGGGGCCAATGCGCGCAAGTGAGGTTAGTCAGTGGATGACGTCCCCTGAAAATAAGACCTGGTGCCTTTTTTTTTTTTGTGGCAAAAAAATAAATAAATAAGACAGGGTCTTATTTTAGGGGAAACACTGCATATTCCTGTAAGCTGCCTTGAGATGCAATGTGCATATAGGCAGCAATATAAATTTCCTAAAACAAAGAAATGAAATTTTTTTAAAAAAAGGGATTTAAAAAAAGTCCTCCCTTGTCCTGTCTCCATAGGAACGAGCCTCTGCTTCACTGGCTGGAAACGGTCTACCTCATTGGGCTGATACCCATAGAAATCATCTGCGAAATTGTGTTCCCTTTTACTTCCTGGGCTCAAAAACTGCCTTTCCTGCCTTTGTTGCTCACCTCAGTGTATTGTGCTTTCGGCCTTATTTATGCCTGGCTCAAGCTCTACATCTCGGCCTTCCTAGGACCATCGGAAGGCAAACCAAAAAAAGAGCAATGATTTGTATATCATGGGTTCCAAGCCAGCAAAGATCATTCCAGAAAGTTCACAACCGCAACATGTGCTAACATGGGACATCCTGTACCAATTCCAGAAATGGAAGTTAAAAACTCGTTTTTTTTAAAGATGTGGAGACCTGAAACGAATTGGAAAGTAATTAGGTTTTTTTATACCGGTGTGACCTGAATGCAATATTGGTTATTTCGATAATTGCGGTTGCAAGAAAAAAAAAATCAACGTTTTTGCTTATTTCAAATTATTCTGTCTCCAAAGGCCGTCGGGATGTGCTGATAACAAATACAGAGGAAACAAGAACAATTTCTTTCTCCCCAGTTTGAGATGTAATATATATATATATTCCTTATTTTGAATTATAAGGAAAAACAGATTTGCAAATTTAAGAGATGGGACCTTGCATGTATTAAAAAAAAAAAAAAAAGGACACAGGCTGAATTCCCCAACTCTGTATTACAGGATCACTGTTCTATAGAAAATGTTGCTATCATGCAGGGCAAAAAAAATGTGAATAAAGGATTCATTTTTTGTATCCGTTCCCTTGTCTGTGTGGAATTTATAATTGGAGATATATTTTACTTTATTGTCATTGCACTCGTATAACAAAATTAAATACCATCTTCAGTGACTTTTATGACTGAAAATAAACACAAACAGACATCCTTCACATTCTATACATTGAATTGAAAACCCCTGATACTGCATTCATATTGCACTATACAGTAGAATTCAACAGAGTTCAATTCAATAGCCCTGGGATAGAAGCTGTTTTTCAGCCCATTTGTCCTTGTTTTTATTATCCTGTACCATCTGCCAGATGTTAATAGTTCAAAAAAAGGGTTCCCAAGATGAGATGGATCTTTGAGGATGTTTTGAACTTTCTTAAGGCAGCAGGAGCTATAAAACTCTTCCAAAGAGGGGAGAGGGCAACCAATGATCCTCTGGGCAATGACATTAACCCTCTGGAATGCTGTCCTATTTGCCACTGTGCAATTGGCAAACCATACAGAGGTGCAGTATGTTAAAATGCTCTCTATGGTGCAGTGGTAGAAGGTCACCAGCAGTTTTTCATTTGGTTATTGTTTCCTGAGAAGCCTCAGGTAGTATAATCTCTGCTGGGCCCTTTTGACCAGGGCTGCAACGTGAGCACCCCCAGGTCAGATCCTCTTTTATGGTAACACCCAGAAACTTAAAACTGGCCACTTGCTCCACTCGGTCTATTTATCCAAGTAAATCAGATTGGATTGGATTTGCAATCTTTATCCAGTTGCCTTTCTCTCACTGGGATGTTGCTGCTCTCATTCATTTCTCTGTTCGCAATCCCCACCCACCCTTTAAATACCAACCAGTTTGGCAAGCATGCAAATTTTGATCATGGCAATGCAGCAACTGTCATTAAGTGGGAGAAACCGTCATACATCCCTTTTTTCAGGGCCTTTCCGACTTTGAACAGTCACTAAATGAACGGTTGTAAGTCGAGGACTATTTTCAAACCAACACCTGCTTAGAAGGGAACCGCCCAAGGCTGTACAGAGCCCCGCCTCCCAGCCAATCAGAGCTTCGCCTCCCAGCCAATCAGAGCTTCGCCTCCCAGCCAATCCGCGGCGGGGACGGACCAGCCTCGACGTAGCCCCCGCTTCCTGCGCCAGGGTGGGAGGGAGGGAGGAGGCCGGGGCGGCGGAACCTTCCTCCTCGGGCGTTGAGGGCGCGGGGAAGGCGTTGCAGGCAGGACCGTCCCCCGCTCCGGACCGGCCGCCATGCAGCTCCGCTTAGGCATCCCCAAAGAGGCGCATTCGCTGCCGCCGCCGCCCCTGTTCACCTTCCCGTCGGTCTGGATGGCGGGCGTCTTCTGGCTCAGCGCCCTGCTGGACAACGGCCTCAACCGCAGGCCCATCCTGCGAGCCGGTCAGTCGCCGGGCCTCCCGGTCCCTTCCCCGCCGCTCTGTCGCCCTTGGACGGGCTGCGAGGGGTCGCCGGGGCTGCTGCCCTGCCGGGATCCCCGTCTCGGACTCCGGGCCGCTGACCACCACGCGGACCTCTCCGTAGCAAAAAGGCAGAAGGGAAGAGCCCCATGCCCATAATGCACAGCCGAGGGGGAGCCAAAAAGAAGCCACCTTCCAGCTCAGGCTCGGGAGGACCCCGGTCTGGCCTCTGGGGGGGTCGATGCTCCCAAGGGGGCCCTTCCTGATGGACCCAAATGGAGGGTTTGGTTATTCCTTGGATTGTCCTCTTGGGTCCCCATTTGGGGTCAAAGCAGAATTAACGCCCCCCCCCAACCCTCCCCCCCCAACACAACAACCCTGCGAGGTGGGACAGGCTGAGAGAGAGAGAGGGACTGGCCAAGGTCACCCAAACGACCTCTATTAATCTCTTAGACCAACCCCAATCCATTACTAATAATTTTGATTCCAGTGCTAGGAAAAGTCTCGAGTTTCCGACAAACCAGCCATCGACCGACAGGTAGAGACAAATCGTACTTACCCACCATTCAAAAGAGACAATAAAAATATTTGGAAGGAAAAGACCCAGGACACATCCTCTCCTGCTGCCCGAGGTCAGATAAATGGGGACTAGCTCCAGACAAAAAAAAACATATGTAATCAAGGAATCACAAAGGAGGAAACTGCACCCACCCCCAACACTGGCAGGAGGATTTAATTCTTTACTGGATATCTCGCCTCCCAATGTTGGGTCAAGGCCAACAAATGCCCTCCCAATCTTCCCCCCACAACATCCCTGCGAGGTGGGTCAGGCTGGGAGAGAGGAACTGGCCCAGGTGACACCAAATTGGCTCTATTAGTAATTAGTCTATTACAGCAGTGGTCGCAAACCAGTGAGCCAGGGACCACTGGTGGTCTGCAAGAAAATTTTGGTGGTCTGCAGAGAAATATCACCCCCAAAGCACCCCTTCCAAAGCAATTGATCCAGGTTGCATAGCAACACAAGGATGCGCCGCCCCCATGACCCATGGGAACACAAGGCTTGCATCGCTTCCTTTGCGAACAACACAAGGTAGTGAGGGGAGGGGGGAAAGGGCGGAGGGGGGGGGAAACTTGGCTGCACGCAAGGAAAGCAGCAAAAGTCTTCCTTTCTCTAACCCAAACTCCACCAGAAATGAGTCTTTGGGAGCCTGCAAGGCCTCCTGCTCCAAGAGGCTGCACCCTTCTGGCTGAGTTTGCGGGAGAGGAAGGGTATGAAAACTGAATACCAGACAAGCCCTAGCAGCCTTAACGTGGGAAGATGTGCTTGGGGTGGGAGGTGATGGTCAGCCAGTATCCAGCGATGGTTTGCCAGGATACAGCTGAGGAGGGGACATTTCCACTTTGGGATCAGGAGAAGAAGAAGAAGGGAAGGAAGGAAAAAAAAATGGGGGAATAAACACATCAGATTTAGTGGCTTCAAACCAGACTGTGCTCAGCCCGTCTTCTTCACAACTTCATTTGTAGGCACCATGCTAGGGACAACCACCTGCTTGTACGCCCTTTGAAGTGCCACTTGCTGATTTTCGGGCCAAGGTGTCCCACTTGTGCTCTCTTGATCTTTTCCAGGCATCCATCGTCAAGTCCTGATGACCACGCTGGGCTTTTGCTTGGGCTACTACATCAAGAGATACTCCAATTACTACTACGCTGAGCGGGACAGGGAGCTTTTCAGTTACATAAAGCACCATCCTGAGGACTTTGTGGAAAAAGGTACTTTGGCGGGAAGCGCTTTCCAGGAGCGATGCTCAAAGGTGATGCCGCCTCAGGTTAGGGAAAGGAAGGCTGCTGCTTTCTGGGGCAGAGGGCGGGGCCCCAGGTGTTTCTCCTGAGTTCGCCCACAGCATGGATGAGATAAAGGGCCCCCAATTATTCACCAAGAGAGTTGGGACAGAGTCTTCACAAGTCCACACAAATGACCTGGGTGACAGGCGCAGCAAAGTAGTCAGTGTTGAGGAGGCTGGGAATTATAGTTCAGCCACAGCTGGATTGCAGTGAGTTGTCCAATGTCAGAAGTGTATGGAGTTGTGGAGGTAATTGTATCTCAGGTATCAAAATCTGGGAACTTGGGGAGGAGGTTTACGTTGTTGATACAGTCTTGACTGTTGGCAACTACAGGGACAAATTTGTGCATATTCCCTTAGCAACAATTTTGCCCGTCTTTTGAGGACTGAGAGAAAGGGACTGGTCCAAAGTCACCCCGTTGGCTTTCATGCCTGAGGCAGGACTAGAACTCGCTATCTCCTGACTTCCAGTCCCCTGGAAGAACCGCTGTGTCAATCTGGCTCGCAGCAATGGGCATGCTTGTCAACATTTTACTTAGAGGTGACTTTAGACCAAGGGTCTTCAAACTTGGCAGGTTTAAGACTTGTGGAATTCAACTCCCAGAATTACTGAACTAACATGATTGGAGGAAGAATACTGAGAGTTGAAGTCCACAAGTCTTAAAGCTGTCAAGTTTGGAGACCCCTGTTTTAGACCTTCATAACAGAAAGTCTTTGTCTGCTTGTCCCAAATTTGCTTTTTGAAGAAGCAACTGGACTTTCTGGTTTTTCTTTGAAGACGTTTTTCTGGAAGAAGTAGCTTCTTGGTTGAGAAGCGAAAAGTTTTCAAAGAAAAACCACGACTTGGATGACTCTCCATAGACACTCTTTGTCCACTTGCTTGCTTAAATTCTCTTTAAGGAAGCGTAAACCAGAGATTTAGGGTAAGGTAAATATATACCCACAAGGTAAACAGACAGTGCTTTTCCTTGTCCTTGGTCTGTGAATAAGCTTCACCAGCAGGATCATTTCCTGTTTTGTTAGAGCCCAGAAAGGTGGGAGAGATTCTGGAAGACTTCACCCCAACTCGCTGAAGTTCTGCCAGCAGATCCTTTGATCTTCACGGTGTTTCCTCTCCTCCCTACTCTTGCGTGTGGAAGCCCTCGGGGTCAAATTGCTTATTGATAAATGTGTACTGTATCCTTTCTAATAAAAGCTCTATGAAGATCCAGTCTGCCTTTTTTTTTTTTTTTTTTTTTGCTCATGATGTACGCCTGGAAATGGGGGAGAAGGTGCCTGGAAGATTTGGTATAAAACTCAGAATTTGCCACTGCAGAAAATTTGAATCCATGGCCGTTCTCTCAGCCCTGTGTTGCGTTAAATGGTCATCAGTGGTCACTGATCATGATGAGCCTCTAATGGGGCATGACAGTTATGCCTTGCAGGCCTTTAGAACAGTGGTTAAACCTGTCATTTTCCCTGGACATTTGTAGTTATAATAGTTTTTAGTCTTGATTGTCATTTGTTTTAGTATGCTTTAGTAATGTCATTCTTTTGTATTTTTGTTTACCTGTTTTATACACTGCCCAATGCCACATAGTTTGAGTGGGATGGCCAAATAAGTGGCCATTCCTAAATAAATGAAGAAATAATTATTTTCTGCAATTGCCGGGAAATGCTTCTCTTTTATAACGCCAACAAGACCTTTCAAACTTTCTATTTCTCCTGTAATTACAAAACCATGTGTGTATTTGTTGGTGCAGTGCTTCAAGCCATTTTGTAAAGAATTATTAGCAGGCATATGTGCCCATCTTACTCTTACTAAGAAGGGGCAAATCAGGTACATTGTGCAACTCAGATCATGTGCAGAGATTGCTCTCTAGAAGCTAACAAAGCTACTTTTGCCCAGGGTCCCATACTGGATGGTGCCTCCAATGTTCAGAACATTATGAAAATAGGATTCAAAATATTTTGAAAAGTCACGGGGCTTCTCTCAAAAACAAGCCGTACTGGAGTTTCCATAGAGAGAATCAAAGCAGTTGGACATTCGTGTCCTTCTGTCCATCACATCATGCATATCAACAAATCTCAGCCCTCCAGATCTTTAATTTTGTATTTAAGAACTTGCTTACAAAAGAAGCTCACAAGCTTGACATGGCTAGATTAGTTGTTTTATTGCAGACAAAAATGAAGCCATAGATGACTTTTTTTCACAGTTTTGAGATTGGAAGACACACCCGGTTATTGTTTATACCCTATTTCTGTTTTGTCTGGGAAATGCTAGTTACTGTCTTGCCAAAACGTTCACTTTGATATATCAAACTTTACATGGCTTAGGTACAAATTACTTGAAGATCCAGCAGAGTCGACCTCACATTGTTAGGTCCTTGAATGGGGCACCTTTTTGTAGGTTCATGGAAAGAACCTTTGGCTTAGGAAGCATAACAGTATATAAAGAAATAAGTGGTGAAAGGATATTAGAGCATGTACAGAGTGTAACTAACTCAAGTTTTGACATCCTTTGCTGAGCTGAAGCTCCATTATAACCTAATGTGCCAACTGAGGAGATATACCCTCCAGGCCAAGCTTAGCTAAGTAACTTGCTGTAAATTCAAAATGTGAATTCTGCCTGCTGCAAGTATCCAATATGAAGATAACAACTTTAGCAACCTTTTGGAAAATGTGTTCTCTCTCTCTCTCTCTCTCTCTCTCTCTCTCTCTCTCTCCTCTCCCCCTCCCCCTCCCTCCCTCCCTCCCTCCCTCCCTCCCTCCCTCCCATCCATTGTCTCAGAGTGCTGAGAAAATCATGAGACTAGAAATCTTTGTTGGCCAAGTGTGATTGGACACACAAAAAAATTGTCTTTGGTGAATATGCTCTCAGTATACATAAGAAAAAATGAAATACATTCATCAAGAATTATAAGATACAACACATAGCTTACATAGTCATAGCTTACTATAAGCAATTTGCATAAACTATAAGCTTTGCATAAAACAATTCTCCCCAGTTCAGGTCTGAGCCTGGTGCCAATAATGGATGCCAGGCACAAGGTGCAGGTTTTCTGATTGCTTTTTATTGAAGTACTCCAAGGAAAAGCGCTCCTGGCCCAAATGCCAAGAACCAAGGATTAAGAAAGCTTTATACATTTTCACTAAAGGAGAAGGCGGGACAAGGCGAGAGAATAAGCAATATCATCTAATAAACATTTTACTAATAATTCTACAATTTGTTCTATTGGTCTCTCGCTGTCCCTATTCCAAAGCCCTGGCCCCAGGAGTTATCTAATACACATTTTATTTGCTGCAAGCCATCTGTTCCTAACTTTTAGCTGAGGTCTGCAAGTTGCCTAACTCTTGTTCCTCTTAACAGCTTTCTAACTACCCAGAATTGTTACAAGCTTTACACGTGCCTATTTCCTGTGGATAAGCATTCTTTGTTCTTGCCAGGCACAATTACAGTTTCCTGATTTACTTTCAAGTGTGTAAGCCATGACCTGGCTTTATTTTAGGAGCTGGCCCATCACCGTGGATATGAAATTCATGCTTCTATAGCAATGACGATCTATGCAAGCCGTGTGTAAAGCTATAAGAAGGAAAAATGATTTTTTCCCCTTGCGCGGCTGCTATTCTCTCCTTGCCTTGCTGTTTAAAAGTGAAAGATTAAGGTCACACAGTCTTTGCTTTGATCAAAATAAAAATGATTATCAGTTTTCAGGGTTTCATTGGGATTTATTCAGATTCTGAGCTACAGCAAAATCTAACAGTGGAAAGAAAGGAAAACAGGCACATTGCCTAATCTCTGAATTATTCAGAGAAAAAAGAACTGAACTGAATTAAGGTGGGTTTTCTGAAGGAACAATGAGGAATACAAGCATGGCACTAAAAGTGATGTGTTTTGTTATGAACTGAGTGGTGAAAAAGTATATCAGAAAGTGTTGTCTTCTAAATGGTGGTAATACACAACCTCTCCCCTCCTGTTTCTGGGTTATTATAATAGGACCGGCCTAAGGAACCTGCTAGCAAAAATAGTAAGGGGAGATAATAGTTGGGGAGATAAGTTCTCCTGCCCCTTTAAGAAATTTAGGCGGGAGAGTTTGCCCAAGGGATCACTTAAGTCAGGGATGTCCAGCCTTGGCAACCTTAAGCCTGGAGGACTTCAACTCCCAGAATTGCCCAGCCTGCAAAGCGAAGAACGAAAACACAACAAAGCTGGCTGGGGAATTCTGGGAGTTGAAGTCGTTCAGGCTTAAAAATTGCCAAGGTTGGACACCCCCTTGACTAAAAAGGATAGCAAGCCGATTGGGTGAGCTAGTCTCGTGACCGGAGCTGGCCTCGGGAATATCTTCGCACTCTTCCCCCCACCCCCCCGCGCCCTTCCGCGTTCCATTGCGCGAGCGCTGTTTGCGTTCCCGCCTTTTTCCTTTTTGGACACGCCCCTCTGGGCTCATTTCCCGCTCGCTTCTGGAGAGTGAGGGAGAAACGGCCGCCATTTTGTCGGCGGTCAGAAACTCAAGGAAGGACGCGAACGAAAAACACAGGTAAGGTAAGAGATGGGAAACCGTCTGAAATTCAGGGGGCCCGGCCAGCCAGACCCCTGAGGCAACCTGAAACCTCCGTGATATATACCCATAATGTCGTAGCCTCGTAGCCGGTAGGGGAAGTACGAACTTTCGGTTTCGATTTAGAAACTCGATTTTAATGGAGGGCCGGATCAGCCTGGTGATTGTCCTTTGTGCGTGGGGGGGAGGTCGGTTGACACCGGTGGGCTAGAAACTCGGGATCCCGGGTGGAGTCCATCCCAGTTCTTTCTGGCCATGGAGCATATTCGCGGGTCTTTAATCCGATTTGTAAATTTACCGAGTCCCCCCTCCCCCTTTAATTGAATGTAGGAAGGGGTTTCTTCTGTTCTTTTCCATCCTTATTTTTTTCCCCGGGAAAAAGACTGCTTCCACACTCTGTTTCCCAGGGGTCTCCAACTTTGGCCACTTTTAAGACTAGTGGACTTCAACTCCCAGAATTCCTCAGCTAGCAAAGCACCCGTCTTAAGCCTACAAAGCTGGCTGAGGGATTCTGGGAGTTGAAGTCCACTAGTCTTTTATATTTTTATTTTTTATGATATATAAAAATATGTTATTAAATATACATACACACGTACAATCATTCCATCTTCAGTTCAGCAGTGTGTTGTCGGGGTACAAATATCTTTGTTAAATAATAAAATGATGACATCCTTTGTTAAATTAATACTGATTCTGCAATCTTTAACATTCCACATATTAATTCTACAATACTAACATAATAATATTCAACATACCAATCATAATATTTACTTATCTCTTTTAACAGATCTTTATTTTGTTTCCCTGTTTCTAACTTCCATTTCTATTATTTAACCATTGATAGAATGGATCCCATACCATATAGTACTTCGGTTTGCTCTTTCTCCTTAATTGCCAGCGTTAAATCTGTTCATTTCTGCACATTCTAGTATTTTGCTAATCACACACTCATCTGTAGGTATCTCTTCACTCTTCCGATTTTGTGCAAATACAATTCTGGCAGCAGTCAATATATGAATAACTAAATATGCATTTTCCTTAGTATATTTTTCAGGTAAGATCCCCAATAGAAATATTTCTGGTTTTAAATCGGTATGTTGTTTTATTATTATTTTTTCCAACCACGTATGTATTTTTCTCCAGTATTTTTTTTGCTTTTGGGCAAATCCACCAATTTGATAATATGACCCCGGTATTTGGTGGTACTTCCAGCATTTAGCCGATTTGTCTTTAAACATCCTTGCCAGACGTGCTGGGGAAAAATGCCATCTATACTAAACAACCTTCAAATCAAGGTCCGTCAGCGCAGTCCACTGCAGGAATGATGCCAGCGGTAAATAGTTCAGTAAATCAGCCTGAAATGGGAATAAATGCTGCCATGAATCCTGGTATGTTGTCTGCGGGAAATGGGCAAGGAATGATGCAAGGACAAGTTATGGACGGTTCCATTGGAGCTGGAAGAGGATGTTCCAATATGTCATCCCCAAACCCAGGAATGGGAAATGCTGGTATTCTAATGGCAGAGACATCACAGCAGGGTTCTCCCCAAATGGGAGGGCAGGCGAGCCTGAGAGGTCCACAGCCTGGAGCAATGAACAAGGTATGTCAAAGTTTTTATCCTGAATATGGACAATGAAAAATACAGTTTCAAAGTGCCCTCCTTTAGGGATGCTTTTGGGTGTCTTGCCAGATGCCTCCAACATGTTTGCAGATGGAACATATAATACATATAACACAAACCTATACATAACCTTATCAATGCATATTAAGGATGAATTTTACATGAGTGTTAACCTTATAATAACCCTGGAAAAGTCTAGGAGTCTAGGTATAGTTCATTATTCAAAACATTGCTTGAATTTATAAATATGGAAGGCTTTAAATAAGGTTTTCCATACACAGAATGATTGTGCATGAGGTAATAAGTTAATAATTTGTCTAATTGCAAGTGTTAAAAACTACTCCAAAGGCCATTCTTTTTTATTATTATTAAATTTATTTATTCAACATTTCAAAAAACAATTTCCACTTTTTACAACGATTCTGTAACGGTGTCACACTGATTGATAAAGTCTATAGCTATTTCAACTTCTCCATTCTGTTCACTTATACTCTTATTTCTCAATCTAACTTATAACACTATTAACATTTGTTCTCGTAGATTTTCACGGGTACAGGTATGCAGGTCTTGGCGTGTTCGGGTCTTTTCCTGTGTAAGATTGAGAGCATCTTGCAACGTTTTGACAAGGTCCCACTCGCCATCTTCAGGCTGGTGCTTTTGGCTTCATGCTTGTGCGAGCTTTGCACGAAGCCAAAAGCACCAGCCTGAAGATGGCGAGTGGGACCTTGTCAAAACGTTGCAAGATGCTCTCAATCTTACACGGGAAAAGGCCCGAACACGCCAAGACCTGCATAGATAGACAGACAGACAGACACACACACACACACACACACATACATATATACAACATTAACACTTTTTGCTGTCGATTGACAGAGTTGTGTCTAACCACTCATACCAAACTTTCCATATCTTACAGTACTCTCTTTCTTCTTTATCTTTTAATATCATTAGCAAAGGCTGTTCTTAAGAGTAGCACTAATAATAGAATATGTGAGAGAAGATATATTGGCTTTGTGTCCTGAACCTTGCATTTTGCAAAACATTGTATATTCAAAATAAACTGAATTCAAAATGCTACTTTTCAAGACACAAAGCATTGAATGCAAAATGGGTGGATAAAAATTGATTTTTTAAAAAAAAGTTTTTATTTAAATCAGATTTTTATTTTTTTTATCAAATTTATTTTCATAAAATGCTTTTGGAGTAAAAATTTATCTAAAAATACTTTTCTATTTAAGATACATTAATTTAGTTTATTCAGCATTAAATGGAGCTTAGTTATGTAGCATGAGGCTGTATATTCTGCAATATATGCATTTTTGGTAAGCTCAATCTAAGCTCTGCAAGCTGAGATAACATGCACTGCATTGATGCATTCACACAATTTCACAGTAGTCATGAGATAAACCATAAAACAGAGTTCAGGAATATTCCTTCATCCCATTGTTTTGCAAATCTATGTAGATTACAAACTCTATGACTGTTTGGAGAGAAATGCATCTGTACCACCAGACTCTTAAGGGTGAGGAGGAAGGGCAAGCAGTAAAAATGAAAGTGAAACCTTCTAAACAGCTTTTGCCAGAAATCAGAAAAAAAGGGTTGCAAATCATCATCCCACGACCAACCAATAGACCCTGCAATTGGTCAAAAATTTAAACCAGTTGCCAATTGCCAAATTTTATTGATCCCCAGGCCAGAGAGCAAAACCATGTTTTCAGGTCTTTCTGGAATGCCAGCTAGTTCAGGACCAATCTCATCGAAGCGGGAATGTTGTTGCAAAAGATGGAGGCCACTGTGGAAAATTGTGTAATTGTATTGCTTGGAGGGAGAGGATCTCTCTTTAGGATAATGTCTTTAATTATTTTTTTAAAACATCTACACTTTGTTCATCTTTTCTTTGATTGGGCAAACAAGTTGGATACGAGCAAACTTTTATTTGTTCCTTGGCTTATTTTACTCCAGATTCTCTACACTGAGATCGATCAGGGTAATCAGACTTAAAATGTAACTTCTTGCATGTGCATTTACAAAATGTATAGACTACTGCAATCTCACCCAAAAAGCAAAGCATTCCACAAGTAATCTAGAAGAGGCAGGACTTGAGAGCTTATTGAAATAAGGTCAGGATGGAGCTGTATAAATTCAGTATTATTCTAGAATAGTGTTTTTCAAACTTGACAACTTTTACGATATGTGGACTTCAACTTTCAAAATTCTCCAGCTACCATGCTAGCTGGGGAATACTGAGAGTTGGAGTCCCCACATCTTAAAAGTGAAATAGAATCAATGGCCCACATATAATAATCTTGCCAGTCTCATAAAGTATCTCAACTTCATTTTAATGCCATATTGCTGCTACTAACTATAATAACTTCTGTGTTTAGGATGATGACTTGGGCATTGCCCGCAATAACACTGAAGACCATGAGCACAAGATGGAGAAACGGGGCCTCGGTATGGATAATGGGAGCAACAACCAACAGGCAGCCGCCATTCAGAGTCCTGCTGACTCACGTCGCCTGAGTATCCAGCGCTGCATCCAATCCTTAATTCATGCCTGCCAGTGTCGCAATGCCAACTGTTCAGTGCCATCTTGTCAAAAAATGAAGAAAGTTGTCCAGCACACAAAACGCTGCAAGCGCAAAATCAGTGGAGGGTGTCCAGTTTGCAAACAACTCGTTGCTCTTTGCTGCTACCATGCTAAGCACTGCCAGGAGAACAAGTGCCTAGTGCCACTTTGCCTAAATATCAAACGTAAACTTCGTCAGCAAGAGCTTCAGCATCGCCTACGACAGGCCCAGATCCTCCGGAGGAGGATGAAAGCCCCCGCAGGAGGATGAAGGCATAGTGTAGAGCAACAGCAAGGGTTGCCTTCAAAAGTAGTTCGTTTCTAAAGAAACCTGAAATGGGGGACAATGGAAAACAATAAAAAAATATATTTTTGTTATGGCTGGGACTAACCAGCAGGGTGGATAAAAACCGATGATTTTTTTTTTTAAATTAGATTTTTGATTTCATTTTGATTTTTTAAAATTTCTATCAAATTTTATAAAATGCTTTTGTAGTAAAAATTTTCTAAAGGTAGTTTTTAAGATACATTAATAATTAATTTATTCAGCATGAAATGGAGCTTAGTTATGTCGCATGAGGCTGCAATATTTACATTTTTTTTGTAAACTTCAATGAATCCAAACTGCAAGCTAAATAAGAAACCTTCATTTCGTTTGCACATAACATTAAAGATTCCTGCTGCCTGTGACATACCTCACCTTGTGTCCCTGCCACATCACCAGCTGTCCCATTAAAGTGAATGGGTCAACAGCAGGTCGTGATTTAAATCAAGTAGTCCTTTGGTTGTTGAGTTTTTTTTTTCCCCTTCTCATGCTTTGGGGAGGTGATAGTTTTTTGGCTACTGACCAACTGACTTCCTTCACTAGCCTCCAATTGGTTTTGTTTTGCTTTTTAATTAATGAAAATAGCTATAAATTACTGAGGAAAATTGTTAACTTTTCCCTATTCTGGTTTTTTTATTTTTTTCTGCAGTCGTAATTATCCTCTGAAATCTGTGTCTGTCTTGTTGGGTTGCAGAGCCAAACCAGACAGTTATAGAGGTGCAAGTGACAGACTCCATCATTCCTCTGTAGAACTGGATCAGCAGCTCAACCCCCCAAACTAGAGGACAAAAAGGTGAATGTTGCTTTAAAATTACTGTGCATATATATGTATGGGTGTGTGTGTAAATAAATACATAAATATAAAATATAAATACGAATCTTCTTCCTTGGTTGGAAAAATGTCAATTCTTTTAAAAACTGTAAAATACGTACTACATCCAGTCTCCCCTCTGAAGCGTACTTTTGTCCTTGCAAGAATTTTCTATACCAGAGTCTGAACTTAAACTTCAAGTATTAAAATTTGTACATTTAGAAAAAAATTTTTTTTTGCAAACATATGGGAACAGCTGCCAAATGGATGTAATATATATATTGTGGTTTGTTTTCCTGAAAGATTTGTTGTTTTTACATCTAACAAAGGAAAAAAACTAAAGAGGGTAAGAAACTATTCCAAGTGTAAAATTTTAACCTGAGTGAAGATCCCTGGGGTTTATGCTTGCTTTCTCTTTCCCTTCCTTTCCCTTCTCTCCTCTTCCATTTTCTGTAAAACCTGAAAATAGAAAGCATAAATGTTGTCTTATCCCTGAACAACAGCTCCCATGATACAAAGGGTTGGAGGGAAATCGTAGGGCAAAGGGGTGCATTTTGCTAGCCGGACACCTCAAAAACGGGTCCTGTAATCTGTAATCGAGTCTGCTAAGGCACTTCCTCCTCCTTTTGGGAGACCCACCTGCTGAAAGCTATTCTTCAGGTGTGTCTTTTCTGAGCCTCTGAGTCAAAGACTCAGTTTGTGAAATGACTTCCTTCACTAGCCTCCAATTTTGATTGCTTATTAGTATCCTGTGGCTATCACTAAGTGTTGTATCTTATGATCCTTGATGAATGTGTTTTATTTTTTCTTTTATGTACACTGAGAGCTTCTGCACCAAAGAAAAATTCCTTGGGTGTCCAATGACACTTGACCAATAAAGAATTCTATTCAATAGGTTGTTGTTTTTTTTAAATTAATGAAAATATTGATAGTTATAATTTACTGAGGCAAATGGCTAACTTTTCCCTAGTCTGGTTTTTTTCCTGTCTACTGCAAAAACAAGAACAAACCAAACCAAAAAAAGAACATTCCGTAATACTGGAGGACAAAAAGGTGAATGTTGCTCAGGACTTATCCCGGGAATGGTTTGGTTTGGGATTCAACCTCCGTCAGCGTCTACGAACGATGCTCTGAATCCCGCCAAGGCTTTTCGGCGCTTGCCAGCTCTACCTTCTCTCTTTATTTTTATTTCCCTCCCCACCCCCGAAAAGGAAAATGCTGCTTCCAGCCAATAAAGCCTCGTCCTCTTGGTCTTAAATCAGATAGTTCTTGGTGTAGCAGCACAATGGAACCCACCATTTCCGTTGCTAAGGAAAATGGCTCCTAAAAGTGAGCTTGGCCCCATTTGGCAACCTTTCTTGCCGCTGTCGTTAACTGAATCCCTGTACTTAAAAGTTAGGGACACGGTTGTTAAGTGAATCTGGCTTTCCCCATTGACTTGTCAGAAGGACGCAAAAGGGGATCGCGTGACCCTGGGGACGCTGCCACCGTCATAAATAGGAGCCAGTTGCCAAGAGTCTGAATTTGGATCACGTGAACCTAGGTGCAAAAAACGGTCATAAGTCAAGTGCTGTTGTAACATCGAATGGTCGCTAAATGAACCGTTGAAGGTCAAGGACTGCCTGCATTTTGAGTTGGCTTTCCCGGCTGCCCCTAGAGCTGAGCGGCCTTCTTCAGGCAGACCCACCTCTGAGGGTTTCTGGCTTGGAGTCGGCAGGGCAGCGTGGCCCCCACATGGCTTCCAACCAGGGTCTCCCCCTCATCCTCCCTTTCCAGAAGCAGGCGGGAGTTCTAGCACAGGGACCGGACTAGGCGCAGGGAGACCTAGTCTCCAAGCCTCCCTCACCAGGTGACTTTGGGTGCTCCGGTTTGGGTGAACATTCTCTCAATCGCCTGAAAAGTTTTTTGTTCTTTTAGAATAACAGCATTGGAAGGGACCTGGGAGGTCTTCTAGTCCAACCCCCTGCTTAGGCAAGAAACCCTACACCGCTTCAGACAAAATGGTTGTTCAATCTCCTCTTAAAAACTTCCAGTCTTGGAGCATTTACACCTTCTGGAGGCCAGTTGTTCCCCTGGTGAATTGTTCTCACTGTTATTAATTGTTCTAACTCATCCAAACTTGAATCCGTTAGATCAGAATAGAGCTGGAAGGGACCTTGGAGGTCTTCTAGTCCAGCCCCCTGCTCTAGCAGGAGAACCTCTACTTCTGACCTCTTTCTCCCATCCTTTCCTTTCTCCTCTTTCCGTCAAGGTAGCCACACGTTAGTCTCCTAAGAGGAGCGTAAAACCACCACAATTGGGCCGCTTTCTCACTCTGTTTTTCTCCAGTTTCTCCCCAATTTGCTTCCACCAAACAGTGAGAGACCAGAACCTCCGCTCTCGTCTGTGACCTTCAGAGGCCTCCTGGGTGAAGCCGTCGCATCTTGGCCGCCCGTCACAAGTCTCCTTTTCGATCCACAATCCTCCCCCCACCCCCCGCCGCTTAGATGCGGTTCGAGTGGGTCCAAGGCTATGGTGTGTGGGGGGAGTTGTGGGGCATAAACACGGCCCCTTTGGTTTATGCACCGTGGAGCTCCCAGCCCCACAGATCTGGAGACAAGGTCAGAATTAGGAAATCGGGAGGCTTGAGGACTCTCCTGGCCGACTTCCCCTTTCCGGCCAAGGGGGACAGTCTTAAAAAAAGGACACGGGTTGGAACATCTCCAGATGGAGTGAGACTCTCTATTTTTAGGTACTGGAGTGCAAGAGGAGACCTTTGGGCCACCAGGTCTCCTAAACAGGGCCGGCCTTGGTCTGCAGCGTCTCCGGCCAGAAGTTTCCTTTGGCTATAATAATGCCCTTAAAGTACAAGATGACCAAGTGCCCAACCCAAAGCAAAATGATTTTTATTTTTACTTTATTTTATTTAGTGTTGGGGTGGGGGGTAATTTAAACGTTTGGTTCTAGCCCTGGGTCTGCAGGAGGGGTGAACTGGTAAAACTGCACCTGGAAGCCAGTTTGGAGTACAGGTAGTCCTCAACAGGAGGCCACAATGGAGCCCAAAATTTCTGTGGCTAAGCAAGATAACACTGAAATTTTGGACCATTTTGCCACCTTCCTTGCTGCGGTGGTTAAGTGAATCCTTAATTAAGGGAAGCAACTGATGGAAATGAATCAAGGAGAGAAGCAAGCTAGAACTTAGGAGAAAATTCCTGTCAGAACAATTAATCGTGGAACAACTTTGCCTCCAGAAGTTGTGAATGCTCCCAACACTGGAAGTTTTAAAGAAGAGATTGGACAACCATTTGTCTGAAATGCTACAGGGTTTCCTGCCTGAGCAGGGGGTTGGACTAGAAGACCTCCAAGGTCCCTTCCAACCGTGTTGTTCTGTTCTAGTCATTGGAGTTATTAAATTAGTAACACGGTCGTTAAGCGAATCCCTTCGACTTTGCTTGTCAGAAGGTCACAGGGCATTGAGAACCGTCAAAACAAAGAGTCCGAATTTTGATTTCTGTGAGCACGGGGATGCTGCAACGGTTGTAACTCTGAAAACTCTTCCCGTGTCACCTTTTTTAGGGCTGTTGTAACTTTGAACGGTCACTAAATGAATGGTTATAAGTTGAGAACGGCCTGATCTGGCCCTAAGAGCTGAGCTGGAAACTGGGCGATTATCCACAAAGTCCTCTTGAGGCATCCAGATGTTTCCTGGTAGGTGTCAGGATTCCGGCTGTTACCCCCATTTAAATCACGAGCCTCGAGCCAAACTTCCAAAACTTCAAAAGGATTTATTGGGAGTTAACATGTCCGGCACCGCCTGGGTGGAGCCGACTCTGAGACACATCAATCATTTGTCACCCTTGACCCTGGTTTTCCCCCCACCCTCTGGGTGTATCATAATTCATATTCTCCAATGGGACACCTCCATAGCCCAGAGTCATCAATCGTGCTCTCCAGTTAGAATTTTGCGGGGCAGAAACTTCAGTCACCTAGTTACTATCTTTGAAAACATTTATGGAATGCACTTTCGGTTTGCAAGCTGCCGCACTGCTCTTTCAAACTCCTTTCCCCCCTCCCTTTCTGTTGGCAACTCTAGAAATATTTTATGAGTTGACGGTGGGCTTTGGGCCTGTCCCTCCCTCTCAGCCCCAGACCCATGTGGGGGGTGGGGGGGTAGGAAAGGGGCTGGACTGGGATTGTGGCCAAGGATACAAAGGTTAATCGAGCCTTCTGGATCATGGGGGCCATTTGTGAGCAAGATCCAGGGGGAATCCGCCCCCACTGGCGTGATGGGGGGGTGGTGGTTCCATTGAAGGACACGCCTTGGTTCCCAGCAAATCCGATCCCTCCGTCTCACACACACCTTTTCCTGTCTCTGTCGAAGTGCCTCTATTTACACATTTCTAACACTGTCCCTCTAAAATTGGACTTCATTCTGTAATTTGACCCAAGCTGATTCCTGCATCATTTGGATCAATAACAGCCAATGGAGAGGCTGGGCACTCAGCTGATGCAAGTGGATCACTTCCAAGTGGGGGTAACCAAGTTTTTTCTCTTCAGAATTTGGGAATCCATGGAGAACAACAAAAATCTAATTTCCTACATGGAGTAAAGCCCCCTATTAAAGACTGGAGGAGCTTGGATGAATTCAGAGTTTCTTTCTTTCTTTCTTTCTTTCTTTCTTTCTTTCTTTCTTTCTTTCTTTCTTTCTTTCTTTCTTTCTTTCCTTCTTTCTTTCTTTCTTTCTTTCTTTCTTTCTTCCTTCCTTCCTTCCTTCCTTCCTTCCTTCCTTCCTTCCCTCCTTCCTTCTTTCTTTCTTTCTCTCTCTCTCTCTCTCTCTTTCTTTCTTTCTCCCCTCTTCCGTCCTTCTCTCCTTTTCTAAAACTTCAAGAGGTTGCCCATGGCCATGCATAAGAAGGGGAGATGTTCATCAAATGATTGCAGCTATTATCTTCTGATTTCTTTTTTAATATTATAATTTTGTTAACCTTGATTTGTCCTTCTGTTCGTTCCTTTCATTCACATGTATAAAACACAGGCAGGTATATCTATGTCTATATATCTATGTTATAAACAATTAAGATCAGAGAGCACAAAGGACTAGATAGATAGATAGATGATAGATAGATAGATAGATAGACAGATAGACAGACAGACAGACAGACAGACAGACAGATAGACTGTCAGCTTATATAAACTAAGTAACAATACATTGGGGATTTCAATATGAAGTAATTAAGATTAAGATTGAAATCTTAATTATGTAAGAAATTCCTGAGTGCATGTCCCATGTTCTTCTTCCATCCCTACCTTTCCAATGTGATATTTAACTTTGAATGAAAAAAAATATAATCATCCCGGTTACTGACATCCTAAATAATGATATAGAATTTTCATTTTTATTTCTCTTTTTTTCCCCCGCATTCCATGGTCACAGAACATGAACAATTGAATTACCCTATATAAATGTCATTGTATCAAAATAGCCTGTGGTATCAAGATTGATAATATCCCAATAAAAAAGAAAGAAAAGAGGGGGGGAAAGGCGAGGGAAAGATGGCACCGTGCAGCCAATGGAGTTGAGGGGAGGAACCGAGGACAAAAAAAAAACTTCTTCAAAAATTGAGAAATCCCCAATCTGAAATTTGTCTCCACAAGGGTGAAAGCTGGCTGCCCTCTGTTTGTTTTGTTCACTTGCTGTGGCTGTGTCCCTTGTGCTAATATTGCACAGCTGTGTGTTGGTGCATGAACATTGCACATCTGAACACTTTGGAAACCCTTATCAAAAGTCACAAGGTTTTAGGCTGCCCAAAGCGGGAACGGTTGAATAATCTCCCCTCCACTTATGTCGATGGTTGAGAATTAGAATTTCTGTTGCTGAGCCAGGCGGACGTTAAGCGAATCCCTCCAATTTTACAACGGTCGTTAAGCGAATCACTGCCACGAAGTGAAACACACAGTCGTGAAGCATATCCAGCTTTCTCTCACTGGCTTTGAATGTTTTGAATATTTTGCCGAGTGGATCGTTCATTCTTCCCACAGTGGCCTGAAATCTCTTCTTATCTGCCCTTTCGCTCCTCAAACTTACCGACCAAGTCTACAACTATAGCTTGTCTTCAGCTTATTTGTTTAGTGGCTGTTCAAAGTTATGACGGCACTGAAAAAAATGACTAATGACCAGTGGTGGGAATTCAGCCGGTTCGCACTGGTTCTAGAGTACCAGTTATTAACTTTCTGAGCAGTTTGGTGAACTGGTTGTTGGAAGAAATCATTAGGGCAGAGAACCGGTTGTTAAATTATTTGAATCCCACCACTGCTTACGATCATTTTGTCACACTTAATGACCATTGCACCATCACCATGGTAACGTGATCAAAATTCAGATGCTCAGCAACCGATTCATATTTAGGATGGTTGCAGCATCCCTGGGTCACTTGATCGCCTTCTGACAGATCTGCTTAACAACCAGGTTACTAACTTAATACAGGTAGTCCTCAACTTACGGCCACATTTCTGTTGTCAAGGGAGAAATTTGTTAAGTGAGTTTTGCCCCATTTTACAACTTTTCTTGCCATGTTTGTTGAGTGAATCACTGCAGTTGTTGAATTACTGGTAATAACATGGTTGTTAAGTGAATCTGGCTGCCCCATTGGGCAGGGGATCACGTGACCCTAGGACACAGCTACTGTCATAAATATGAATCAGTAGCTAATTGTCTGAATTTTGATCACATAACCATAGGGATGCTGCAATGGTCTTAAGTGTGAAAAACGGTCATAAGCCACTTTTTTCAGTGATGATGTAACTTTGAACGGTCACTAAAGGAACTGTCATAAGTCGAGGACTGCCTGTATCTGTCCAGATCACAGTACCATGCAGGTACTCCTCGACGTACGGCTGCAATTGATCCCCAAGTTTCTGTTGTTACGGGAGACATTCGTTAAGGGAGTTTTGTCCCATTTTACGACTTTTCTTGCCACGGTTGTTAAGTGAATCCGGCTTCCCCCATTGGTTTTGCTAGGCACCAAAGGGGAAATCACATGACCTCGGGACACAGCAACGGTCATAAATACGAGTCAGTTGCATCTGAATTTGGATCGCACGATCACGGGGAGGCTTGCAAAGCTCGTCACTGTGAAAAATGGGTCTGAAGCGAGGGTAGGCAGGGGTTCCGGAGAACTAAGATTCTGTGCAGTTTGGAAAACCCCCAAATCCCACTCCCGGATGGCCCCACCCCTCCCCTTCTCTCCCAGGATTCCCCACATGGCTTGTTTTGGATTCAGGTAAGTACAGGGCGCGCGTAGAGGCTCAGGAAGGGCCAAAAACGGGCCTCCCAGAAGTTTGAGAAGGCTGGAAATGGCCCAGCTTCCAGAGAGCCTCCGGAGTCCGGGGAGACCGTTTTCACCCTCCCGGAGGCTCGAGGAAAGCCTCCGGAGCCCGGGCAGGGCAAAAACGCCTTCCCCTGCCATGATGCAGGAGGCCGATTAGGCCACGCCCACCATGGCCACGCCCACCCAACAACCAGGCAGAGAAACCCTTTGCTAAAATTTTTGAAGCCCCCCCCTGGTCGAAAGTCACTTTCCCCCAGTGCCGTTGCAACTTCAAACGGTCACTAAACAAACTGTTGTACGTCGAGGACTACCTGCGCTGACTTGTGGCTCGTCTCTTGCAGTGACTGAACAAGCTTTCTGCAAACAGTGGGTCACCCCTGTTTTCCGTGGCCTTCAGCCATCAGAAAGATGGACCGGTTTCACAAACGGCCTAAATGATGAAATGTTTTTCCTCTGGCACTCTGGACGGCTTCGTCTCGTTTCTTTGGCAGCCCCAAAGCTATTGGGAGAGATTCGTGGTGTGCCCAGCCTTGATGTCCCAATGCAGCCTCTCTCGCCCCCTTGTCCCTGGGCCAACTGTCTAAACTCCACAAGGCCAAGGAGTAACACTGTACAAGGAAGAGTTTGGAAATAACCCCAGTCTAAAAATAAAACCACAACAAGCCAATCCCCCCCCCCTCAAGCTTGACGTTTCCTGGACTTTTGAGTGGCATGAAACCACCCCGATCATGTTGAGGGACCGTGCCAGGATTTGGGCATCGGTCTATAAATGGAGAACACCTTCCCGATGGAGAGCTGAAGATCTTCACAAGCCCTTCCAGCTTGAAGGAGAAGGTGGTCTTGAAAATCCCGCCATGGAGAATCAGAACGGAGAGCGAATTCCCATGCAGAGATACTTCTCAGCTGTCCGTCACATGGAGCAGACCGTGATGTTCCCCAGCCTTCTCCAGGGGGTCTTGTTGGAAGACCAAGAGGATCCAGCCGGAATCGACTCCGAGAAGGAATGTCCCAGGGACAGAGATCTGTATGACTACTTCACCCTTCTAAAATCCATCAAGTCCACAGCTGAAAGCGGTCTACCTCCTCTCAATGAGAAGTGTCTCAGCTCCCGGGAAGAAGAAGAAGCTAGGGAGAAGACTGATCTTGAAGGACTCTTTCGGTACCACATTTCTGGCTTGTATCACGTCCTCACCCAACTGACCACTCGAGCCAATGCTGTGACTTCTAGGTACAATGAAATTCTGGGACAGATCAATCAGAATGCAATCACTTTTCGTTGGTAGAAGAGCCTCGAACAAAGAGTGAGTTATCTTTGTAGGTTAAATGTCTACTTCGCATCTTTAGATCTTCTAAAAGTTTCTCCATTATAACTATGATGTGACTGAAAGATGATCTGTGTACATGTAGTAATTCTTGCTAACAAGATCAAAGCGATTTCCTTCCTTCCTCTTTCTTCTTTCCAATGGTTGTCCATCCATCCATCCATCCATCCATCCATCCATCCACTTTCCTTCCTTTCTTCCCTCCAATATCCGTCCATCCATCTTCCTTCCTTTACTTCCTTCTCTGCATTTCCTTCTTTCCTGCCTTCCTTCCCTTCCTGCCTTCCTTCCCTGCTTGGCTGCCTGCCTTTTCTTCCTTTTTCTTTTTCTTTCTTTCTTTCTTTCTTTCTTTCTTTCTTTCTTTCTTTCTTTCTTTCTTTCTTTCTTTCTTTCTTTCTTTCTTTCTTTCTTTCTTTCTTTCTTTCTTTCCTTCTTTCCTTCCTTCCTTCCTTCCTTCCTTCCTTCCTTCCTTCCTTCCTTCTCTCCAATGTTTGTCCATCCATCTTCCTTCCCTTTCTGCTTGCCTTTCCTTCCTTCCTTCCTTCCCTTTCTTCTTTCCTTCCTTCTTTCCTCACCCCTTTCTTTTCATTTCTGCAGTATTGGCAGAGAAATGATTGAATAATCTTGACCTTTGTTTTTACTCCCTATCCCTGTGGATGGCCTTCAACTCAGAACATCTGATGAGTCCCAAATTAGAAGAGATATGATATCCTTTCTGGAGATGGGCTTGGAGAAACCTTCCCTCAAGCCTTCTTGTTAACACCTTGTTTCCTACCTATTTTTCAGGAGAAGCTGGACTTTGTGGTGGAGGTGATTGTACAGATTCAGAGTCCTGTGCCTGGGGAGACAATTTCGGATGCAGCATCCTTGACAAGAGATTTATCTAATTGTTGTGGAACCTTATACTTGAATCATTCCAGCACGGACGTCTGTGGTCAGAAGAATTTTCTGTGCCTGGTACTGCTAATAATTGTAGGCTTTGTGTATTATTCCTATTTTTTCGTATTTTAAATTGTTTGCTGGTTAAACGAATAAAAGAGTTGAATTTCCTGGTAGACGTGGCTGGTTGTTCTTTTTTTGGGGGGCGGGGGTGTTTTCATTTAGAACATGGTCCTTCTAGTAGTTTTGGGCCTTGAGTATAACTCCTGGGTCTGAAATCTTTCCTATCTTTGATTATGGAGACAATATGAGTGTCCGGGCCTGTAATTATTTATGTACTATTATTAATTTGTGTGTGTGTTTTTTAGTATATTTACTTTTCCTCCAAGATGGCTTCAGGGATGAATGCCCCTTTGTTTTTCTTACTCCCAACAACAGCCGGTGGGATAGACCGGGGAGGGGTTTGGGAGGAAGAGAATGACTCCCAAATCTCCTATTAAGCTTTTATAATTAAAAGTGAACAAATTGAGGCTAATTCAACCCTTTAACCGGCATACCCCATTGGCTCTCTTAGGTTTCCAGAAAAGCCCAGCAAGAAAGGGAAGTTTTGCTCTGGGGAATACAGGTGGGGATTGGGGAATGGTTGGGTGCCGCCACTTAAAGCCTCCCATAAGGTGGTCTCTTTAACACTAGGATATATAATTTTTGATAGACACACATAGACACAGAGATTCTCCCTCCCTCCCTCCCTCTCCTAAAACCTGGGAGGTTGTGAGTTCTAGTCCTGCCTTAGGCATGAAAGCCAACTGGGTGACTTTGGGCCAGTTCATTTTGAGGTCCTTTTAAAGTTTCAGCAGACCTACCTGGGGGCCACTTATGAACCTGGTCAAAGTTCTGAGAGTAGCCTCCAACCCCGCATCACAACACCCGGTTTGTCATCACACAGATTTCGACACCCAGATGCCCCCAAGACACCACCTGTATGTGTTCAACCCCAGCTAAGGAATTTGTCTTAGGGCTAAGAACGTCTCCTTGTTAGAAAAATAAATAAATCACGTTCTTTCGGGATCAATAAAAGGAAATATATGAATACATAAAGATGGTTAGAGCTTCCGTTGCGCAGTTATGGCCATTGTCCTGCTGTCATACCCAGGCAGTCCTCAACATACAACCACAATTGGGACCTGGAATTTCTGTTGCTAAGCAAGGTGGTAAGGTAAGACACACCCAATTTTATGACCTTTCATGCTGTGGTCATTAAGCAAATCACTGTAATTGTTTGGTGAAACATGCAGTCGTTAAGCAAATCCGGCACTCCCCATTGACTTCGCTGCTTGGGAGCCAGACGGGGAAGGTTGCAAACGCCGATCACATGTTCCTAAATACATGCTGGTTGCAAAGTTTGCCCAAATTTTGATCACGTGACCTTGGAGAGGCTGAGACGACAGCGCCATGCTTGTATTCCTCACTGTTCCTTCAGAAAACCCACCTTAATTCAGTTCTATTGGGAGTCTTCCCTTTTTTTCCTCTGAATAATTCAGAGATTAGGCAACGTGCCTGTTTTCCTTTCTTTCCATTGTTAGATTTTGCTGTAGCTCAGAATCTGAATAAATCCCAATGAAACCCTGAAAACTGATAGGTTTATTTTGATCAAAGCAAAGACTGTGTGACCTTAATCTTTCACTTTTAAACAGCAAGGCGTGGAGAGAAAAGCAGGTGTGCAAGGGGAAAAAAAATCTTTTTTCCTTCTTATAGTTTCACACACGGCTTGCATAGATCGTCCTTGCTATAGAAGCATAAATTTCATATCCACGGTGATGGGCCGGCTCCTAAAATAAAGCCAGGTCATGGCTTACACACTTGAAAGTAAATCAGGAAACTGTAATTGTGCCTGGCAAGAACAAAGAATGCTTATCCACAGGAAATATGCATGTGTAAAGCTTGTAACAATTCTGAGTAGTTAGAAAGCTGATAAAAGTAACGAGTTAAGCAACTTGCAGACCTCAGCTAAGTTAGGAATAGAGATGGCCTGCAGCAAATAAAATGTGTATTAGATAACTCCTAGGGCAGTGATGGCTAACCTATGACACGCGTGTCACTCGTGACACGCCGAGGCACTTTGACTGACACGCCTGTTGGTGTGGGGAAAACCTGCACATTTAGAGGCTGCCTGTGCTCTGCTCCAATCCCTGCTCCCTGCTTGTTGCGTGGAGTCGTGGTGTCACCGCTGCCGCAAGATCTTTGCAGCAGAGAACCACTTTTAACCGCCATAAACTGAGATTTGTCAGTTTCATTACCTCAGGAACGCTACGGGAGGAAAGGAGATCCATGAGGTTCACAGCCCTGTAAGGTGGCCTTCCGATCCCCACATCCTGCACCTGCAGCCCTGAGACCAGGGAGACGAGTTTCACAGCCCTGTGTGATCACCCCAGCCCAGTCCGTCATAAACCAAATTATTGATGTTTCTTGAAGTGACACACGACCCGAGGAAGGCTACACTTTTTCCCGATTTTCGACACACCAAGCTGAAAAGGTTAGCCATCACTGTCCTAGGGCATTCATTAGCCAAGGCTTGTGAACAGGGACAGCGAGAGACCAATAGAACAAATTGTAGAATTATTACTAAAATGTTTATTAGATGATATTTCTTATTCTCTCGCCTTGTCTCACCTTCTCCTTTAGTCAAAATGTATAAATCCTTGGTTCTTGGCATTTGGGCCAGGAGCCCTTTTCCTTGGAGTATTCCAATAAAAAGCCATCAGAAAGCTGTATCTGGCGTCCATTGTTGGCTTCGGCACCAGGCTAGAGATCCAAATTGGGGACAATTGTTTTATGCAAATAGATTATGCAAATTGCTTATAGTAAGCTATGACTATCACTATGTATCGTATCTTTATGATTCTTGATGAATGTATTTTATTTTTTCTTATGTACTCTGAGAGCATATGCACCAAAGACAAATTCCTCGGGTATCCAAGCACACTTGCCGCTCTGAGACAATGGACTTCAGAAAGAAAGAAAAAGGAATACACATTTTGAAAGAGCTTCCTAGGGTTGTTATCTTCATATTGGATACTTGCAGCAGGCAGAATTCACATTTTGAATTTACAGCAAGTTACTTAGCTAAGCTTGGCCTGGAGGGTATATCTCCTCAGTTGGCACATTAGGTTACAATGGAGCTTCAGCTCAGCAAAGGATATCAAAAGTTGAGTTAGTTACACTCTGTACATGCTCTAATATCCTTTCACCACTTATTTCTTTATATACTGTTATGCTTCCTAAGCCAATGGTTCTTTCCATGAACCTACAAAACGGTGCCCCATTCAAGGACCTAACAATGTGAGGTCGACTCTGCTGGATCTTCAAGTAATTTGTACCTAAGCCACGTAAAGTTTGATACACCAAAGTGAACGCTTTGAATTGGACTTGTAAAGCAAGTGGCAACTAATGTCGATGGTTTAAAATGGAGGAATATGGTACCTGCAAGAGGTACCATTTAAGGAGCTAATGTGGCAAGACAGTAACTAACATTTCCCAGACAAAACAGAAATAGGGTATAAACAATAACCGGGTGTGTCTTCCAATCTCAAAACTGTGAACAAAAGTCATCTATGGCTTCATTTTTGTCTGCAATAAAACAACTAATCTAGCCATGTCAAGCTTGTGAGCTTCTTTTGTAAGCAAGTTCTTAAATACAAAATTAAAGATCTGGAGGGCTGAGATTTGTTGATATGCATGATGTGATGGACAGAAGGACACGAATGTTCAACTGCTTTGATTCTCTCTATGGAAACTCCAGTACGACTTGTTTTTGAGAGAAGCCCCGTGACTTTTCAAAATGTTTTGAATCCTATTTTCATAATGTTCTGAACATTGGAGGCACCATCCAGTATGGGACCCTGGGCAAAAGAAGCTTTGTTAGCTTCTAGAGAGCAATCTCTGCACATGATCTGAGTTGCACAATGTACCTGATTTGCCCCTTCTTAGCAGGGCATGTTCGACAACAAGGGTAAGATGGACACATATGCCTGCTAATAATTCTTTACAAAATGGCTTGAAGCACTGCACCAACAAATACACACATGGTTTTGTAATTACAGGAGAAATAGAAAGTTTGAAAGGTCTTGTAAAAGAGAAGCATTTCCCGGCAATTGCAGAAAATAATTATTTCTTCATTTATTTAGAAATGGCCACTTATTTGGCCATCCCACTCAAACTATGTGGCATTGGGCAGTGTATAAAACAGGTAAACAAAAATACAAAAGAAGAACGACATTACTAAAGCACACTAAAACAAATGACAATCAAGACCAAAAACTATTATAACTACAAATGTCCAGGGACAATGACAGGTTTAACCACTGTTCTAAAGGCCTGCAAGGCATAGCTGTCATAGTGACCACTGATGACCATTTAACGCAACACAGGGCTGAGAGAACGCCCATGGATTCAAATTTTCTGCAGTGGCAAATTCTAAGTTTTATACCAAATCTCCCAGGCACCTTCTCCCCCATTTCCAGGCATACATCATGAACGGGGAAAAAAAGGCAGACTGGATCTTCATAGAGCTTTTATTAGAAAGGATACAGTACACATTTATCAACAAGCAATTTGACCCCGAGGGCTTCCATACGCAAGAGGAGGGAGGAGAGAAAACAATGTGAAGATCACAGGATCTGCTGGCAGAACTTCAGCGAGTTGGGGTGAAGTCTTCCAGAATCTCTCCCACCTTTCTGGGCTCTAACAAAACAGGAAATGGTCCTGCTGGTGAAGCTTATTCACAGACCAAGGACAAGGAAAAGCACTGTCTGTTTACTTTGTGGGTATATATTTACCTTACCCTTTGAGTAGAAATCTCTGGTTTACGCTTTCTTTAAGAGAATTTAAGCAAGCAAGTGGACTCTCTATGGAGAGTCATCCAAGTCGTGGTTTTTCTTTGAAAACTTTTCGCTTCTCATCCAAGAAGCTTCTTCCAGCAAAACATCTTCAAAGAAAAACCAGAAAGTCCAGCTGCCTCTTCAAAAAGCAAATTTGGGACAAGTGGACAAAGACTTTCTGTTATGAAGGTCTAAAACAGGGGTCTCCAAACTTGACAGCTTTAAGACTTGTGGACTTCAACTCTCAGAATTCCTCCCCCAAACATTTTAGTTCAGTAATTCTGGGAGTTGAATTCCACAAGTCTTAAACCTGCCAAGTTTGAAGACCCTTGGTCTAAAGTCACCTCTAAGTAAAATGTTGACAAGCATGCCCATTGAAGGGACCGGTCTGCTGAGAGCCAGATTGACACAGCGGTTCTTCCAGGGGACTGGAAGTCAGGAGATGGCGAGTTCTAGTCCTGCCTCAGGCATGAAAGCCAACGGGGTGACTTTGGACCAGCCCCTTTCTCTCAGTCCTCAAAAGACGGGCAAAATTGTTGCTAAGGGAATATGCACGAATTTGTCCCTGTAGTTGCCAACAGTCAAGACTGTTATCAACAACGTAAACCTCCTCCCCAAGTTCCCAGATTTTGATACCTGAGATACAATTACCTCCACAACTCCATACACTTCTGACATTGGACAACTCACTGCAATCCAGCTGTGGCTGAACTATAATTCCCAGCCTCCTCAACACTGACTACTTTGCTGCGCCTGTCACCCAGGTCATTTGTATGGACTTACTCTCTTGATGAATAATTGGGGGGCCTTTATCTCATCCATGCTGTGGGCGAACTCAGGAGGGACACCTGGGGCCCCGCCCTCTGCCCCAGAAAGCCTACCCTAACCTGAGGCGGCATCACCTTTGAGCATCGCTCCTGGAAAGCGCTTCCCGCCAAAGTACCTTTTTCCACAAAGTCCTCAGGATGGTGCTTTATGTAACTGAAAAGCTCCCTGTCCCGCTCAGCGTAGTAGTAATTGGAGTATCTCTTGATGTAGTAGCCCAAGCAAAAACCCAGCGTGGTCATCAGGACTTGACGATGGATGCCTGGAAAAGATCAAGAGAGCACAGGTGGGACACCTTGGCCCGAAAATCAGCAAGTGGCACTTCAAAGGGTGTACAAGCAGGTGGTTGTCCCTAGCACGGTGCCTACAAATGAAGTTGTGAAGAGGACGGGCTGAGCACAGTCTGGTTTGAAGCCACGAAATCTGATGTATTTATTCCCCCATTTTTTTTTCCCTTCCTTCCCTTCTTCTTCTTCTCCTGATCCCAAAGTGGAAATGTCCCTTCCTCAGCTGTATCCTGGCAAACCATCGCTGGATACTGGCTGACCATCACCTCCCACCCCAAGCACATCTTCCCACGTTAAGGCTGCTAGGGCTTGTCTGGTATTCAGTTTTCATACCCTTCCTCTCCCGCAAACTCAGCCAGAATGGTGCAGCCTCTTGGAACAGGAGGCCTTGAAGGCTCCCAAAGACTCATTTCTGGTGGAGTTTGGGTTAGAGAAAGGAAGACTTTTGCTGCTTTCCTTGCGTGCAGCCAAGTTCCCCCCCTCCGCCCTTTCCCCCCTCCCCTCACTACCTTCGCAAAGTAAGCGATGCAAGCCTTGTGTTCCCATGGGTCATGGGGGCAGCGCATCCTTGTGTTGCCACGCAACCTGGATCAATTGCTTTGGGGGTGATATTTCTCTGCACACCAGCAAAATTTTCTTGCAGACCACCAGTGGTCCCTGGCTCACTGGTTTACGACCACTTCTGTAATAGACTAATTACTAATAGAGCCAATTTGGTGTCACCTGGGCCAGTTCCTCTCTCCCAGCCTGACCCACCTTGCAGGGATGTTGTGGGGGTAAGATTGGGAGGGCATTTGCTGGCCTTGACCCAACATTGGGAGGCGAGATAACAATCCAGTAAAGAATTAAACCCTCCTGCCAGTGTTGGGGGTGGGTGGGGGTGCAGTTTCCTCCTTTGTGATTCCTTGATTACATATGGCTTTTTTTGTCTGGAGCTAATCCCCATTTATCTGACCTCGGGCAGCAGGAGAGGATGTGTCCTGGGTCTTTTCCTTCCGAATATTTTTATTGTCTCTTTTGAATGGTGGGTAAGTACGATTTGTCTCTACCTGTCGGTCGATGGCTGGTTTGTCGGAAACTCGAGACTTTTCCTAGCACTGGAATCAAAATTATTAGTAATGGATTGGGGTTGGTCTAAGAGATTAATAGAGGTCGTTTGGGTGACCTTGGCCAGTCCCTCTCTCTCTCTCTCAGCCTGTCCCACCTCGCAGGGTTGTGTGGGGGGAGGGTTGGGGGGGGGCGTTAATTCTGCTTTGACCCCAAATGGGGACCCAAGAGGACAATCCAAGGAATAACCAAACCCTCCATTTGGGTCCATCAGGAAGGGCCCCCTTGGGAGCATCGACCCCCCCCAGAGGCCAGACCGGGGTCCTCCCGAGCCTGAGCTGGAAGGTGGCTTCTTTTTGGCTCCCCCTCGGCTGTGCATTATGGGCATGGGGCTCTTCCCTTCTGCTGCGGAGAGGTCCGCGTGGTGGTCAGCGGCCCGGAGTCCGAGACGGGGATCCCGGCAGGGCAGCAGCCCCGGCGACCCCTCGCAGCCCGTCCAAGGGCGAGAGAGCGGCGGGGAAGGGACCGGGCGGCCCGGCGACTGACCGGCTCGCAGGATGGGCCTGCGGTTGAGGCCGTTGTCCAGCAGGGCGCTGAGCCAGAAGACGCCCGCCATCCAGACCGACGGGAAGGTGAACAGGGGCGGCGGCGGCAGCGAATGCGCCTCTTTGGGGATGCCTAAGCGGAGCTGCATGGCGGCCGGTCCGGAGCGGGGGACGGTCCTGCCTGCAACGCCTTCCCCGCGCCCTCAACGCCCGGGGAGGAAGGTTCCGCCGCCCCGGCCTCCCTCCCTCCCTCCCACCCTGGCGCAAGAAGCGGGGGCTACGTCGAGGCTGGTCCGTCCTCGCCGCGGATTGGCTGGGAGGCGAAGCTCTGATTGGCTGGGAGGCGGGGCTCTGATTGACAGGGAGGCGGGGCTCTGTACAGCCTTGGGCGGTTCCTTTCTAAGCAGGTGTCGATTTGAAAATACAGGTAGTCCTCGACTTACGACGGTTCATTTAATGACCATTTCAAATTTAGAACAGCACTTAATGGTATGGGCTGGGTTTGCTGCCTGAGCAGGGGATTGGACTAGAAGACCTCCAAGGTCCCTTCTAACGCTTCATTCTATGACTTGTTAAGTCAGGGGTGTCCAACCTTGGCCACTTTAAGACTTGTGGACTTCAACTCCCAGAATTCCTCAGCCAGCTTTGCTGGCTGAGGAATTCTGGGAGTTGAAGTCCACAAGTCTTAAAGTGGCCAAGGTTGGACATCCCTGTGTTAAGTGAACGATTGCAATGGTTTTCAAGTGAATCTGACTTCCTCCGTTGACTTTACTTGTCAGAAGATCGCCAAAAAGCATTCACGACCCCCAGGGTGCCGCAACCATCATAAATGCGAGTCAAGTGGCCAGGCGTCTGAATTTTGATCACGTGACTATGGTGGATCCTTCAGCAGTCATCAGTGTAAAAAAACGGTCCTCCTAAGTCACTTTTTTCAGTGCTGTCGTAAGTTTGAACGGTCACTAAATGAACCGCTGTAAGTCGAGGACTACCTGTAGCATTGCCACAGAGCGAAAGGCTCCACACACACACACACACATCATTTCCGTGCACCCCATTTTAATTAGGAATTAAAGTCCCTCAGGTTAGGTTTCGCAGCTCGGTCCATTTCACAACAGATTCACACAGAGTTGGAAGGGACCCTGTAGGTCATCTAGTGCAACCCCCGTGCCCAAGCAGGAGACCCTTACAACCCTTTCTGACAAATGGCAGTCCAATCTCCCCTTGAAAGCCTCCAGGGATGAAGCTCGCACAACTTCCAAAGGCAGCTTCCCTTGGCTTGATTGTTCTCACTGTCAGAAAAGGACGCCAACCTGTGTCGCAAGGGCCACGCCGCTAAACTGTGGCTAGTTCACGGCAAGTTGACCTTCTTGCGCTGTTCCTGTCCCTGCCAAATCAAGACAAACCCCTCTGGACAAAGTCTGAGGGCAGAAATCCAGGATCTGATTTAGCTGGATGACGAAAATCGGGATGATGCAGCAAAGTTGGAATTGAAGTAATGGAATTGCAAAAGAGGATTCAGTCCAAAGTCTAAACCAGATTTGCAGGATGAAGGAGGAATGCACCAAGAGACGGGAAGAGGGAGGGAGGGAGGGAGGGAGGGAGAGAGAGAGGGGGGAGAAAGAGAGAGAGAGAGGAGGAGGAATCATTGCTCTTCCTCATTTTAATGCTACTGTATCTGGCTGCTGAAATCTCGATCACCACTAGATGGCGCTAAGGAGATAGAGGCAATTCCTACCGGTTACTGCCCTCTAGAGGTCATCAGTAGTTTTGCAGTTCTACACTTTGTATGTAGCTCAATTACGACAACAATCGAGCTCAACATTTGTGTTGCTGGATCAGACATGTCTTTGGAGTGAGTTTTCTTTTACGACCTTTCTTGCCATAACTGCTAAGTGAATCACTCCCGTTGTGTTCTTGGTAACTCAGTTGTTTAGTGAATCTGGTTTCCCCCTTTTACTTGTCAGAAGGTCGCAAAAGTGGATCACCTTGGGACACAGCAGCAGTCGTAAGTATGAACCGGTGGCCATGTGTCTGAATTTTGATCCAGTCATTATGCCACAAAGGTCATAACTGTGAAAAACGGTCCTAAGTCACCTTTTTCAGTGCCGGCGTAACTTGGAATGGTCACTCAATGAACTGTTGTAAGTCGAGGACTGCCTGTAACTTGGAACGGTCACTAAACAGAATGTTAAGTTGAGAGTGTAAGATGTATTAAATAATAAAAATGGAAGTTAGAAACAGGGAAACAAAATAAAGAAGTTCTGTTAAAAGAGATAGGTAAATATTATGATTAGCATGTTGGATATTATTATGTTAACACAGTAGAATTAATATGTGGACCAATACTATATTAAATATTGCAGAATTAATATTAGTGTAACCAGGGGTGGGTTCAAAAATCCCAGCAACTGGTTCTCTGCTCGGTTGCTGGGTGGGCGTGGTCATAGTGGGGTGTGGCCTACTGGAACTTCCGGGAGGGGCTCTGATTTGGAAGGCTTTTCCCCCCAGGTCCAGGCCCGCCTCTGGAAGGCAAAATGCCTCCCTTGGCTCCAGAGAACTCCAGAGAAAGGCCCATTTCCTTCCCCAGAGTCCGGAGGCTTCCCTCGGGCCTCTGGGAAGGCGAAAATAGCCTCCCTCTGGCTCCAGAGAACCTCCAGAAGCCAGAAACAGGCCCATTTCTGGACTTCCGGAACTTCCGGTTCAGCCTTTTTTTTACCTTCCCAGAGTCCGGAGGCTTACCTCAGGCCTCTGGGAAGGCGAAAATAGCCTCCCTCTCTCAGAAGCCAGAAACAGGCCCATTTCTGACTTCCGGAACTTCCGGTTCAGCCTTTTCACTCCCCTCAGACAGAGCCTTTTAACCTCCAGAAGCCAGAAACAGGCCCATTTCTGGACTTCCGGTTCAGCCTTTTTCACCTTCCCCAGGTCCGGAGGCTTCCTCAGGCCTCTGGGAAGGCAAATCCTCCTCTGGCTCCAGAGACCTCAGAAGCCAGAAACGGCCCATTCTGGACTTCGAACTTCGTTCAGCCTTTTCACCTTCCCCAGCGTCCGGAGGCTTCCCTCAGGCCTCTGGGAAGGCGAAAATAGCCTCCCTCTGGCTCCAGAGAACCTCCAGAAGCCAGAAACAGGCCCATTTCTGGACTTCCGGAACTTCCGGTTCAGCCTTTTTCACCTTCCCAGAGTCCGGAGGCTTCCTCAGGCCTCTGGGAAGGCGAGCCTCCCTCTGGCTCCAGAGACCTCAGAGAGAAACAGCCCATTCTGGACTCGGAACAAAGTAGCCTCCCCTCTGGCTCCAGAGAACCTCCAGAAGCCAGAAACAGGCCCATTTCTGGACTTCCGGAACTTCCGGTTCAGCCTTTTTTCACCTTCCCCAGAGTCCGGAGGCTTCCCTCGGGCCTCTGGGAAGGCGAAAATAGCCTCCCTCTGGCTCCAGAGAACCTCCAGAAGCCAGAAACAGGCCCATTTCTGGACTTCCGGAACTTCCGGTTCAGCCTTTTTCACCTTCCCCAGAGTCCGGAGGCTTCCCTCAGGCCTCTGGGATGGCGAAAATAGCCTCCCTCTGGCTCCAGAGAACTTCCAGAAGCCAGAAACAGGCCCATTTCTGGACTTCCGGAACTTCCGGTTCAGTCTTTTTCACCTTCTCCAGAGTCCAGAGGCTTCCCTCAGGCCTCTGGGAGGGCGAAAAGGCCTCCCCTACGTTCTGGAGGCCCTCCATAAGCTAGAAACAGGCCCGTTTCATGACTTCCGATACTTCTGGGAGGGCCGTTTTTCGTCCTCCCAGAGCTTCCGTGCAGACCCTGCATTTACGTGGAGATTCCTGGGAGGGGCAGGGTGGGCGGGGCCAGCCGGTCGGTTCAACTATCAGTTCAGCAAACCAGATGTAAATTTAACATCCGGTTTCATTCTTCAACATAGTGACTAAATTAGTAGACCAGCAAAACACTGTAGACATAATATATTTAGATTTCAGCAAGGCATTCGACAAAGTAGACCCTACACACCCTGCCCAAGCGGGAGACCCTACACCATTTCTGACAAATGGCAGTCAGAAGCCTACTTCTTAGTAAGCTAGAAAAAAAGTGGAATAGATAGCACCACCACTAGATGGACTCGCAACTGGCTGGCAAACCGTACTCAACGAGTAGTCCTTAACGGGTCTAAGTCTACATGGAGGGAAGTAAGCGGTGGGGTGCCACAAGGTTCCGTCTTAGGCCCAGGACTCTTCAATATCTTCATTAACGACTTAGATGAGGGAATAGAAGAGCAACTTACCAAATTTGCAGATGATACTAAGCTGGCAGGAATAGCCAACACCCAAGAAGATAGGCTCAAAATCCAGATGGATCTTGACAGACTTGAACACTGGGCCGTATCTAACAAAATGAAATTCAATGTAGAGAAAAGTAAAGTCCTACACTTAGGCAAGAAAAACCAAAAGGACACATATAGACTGGGTGAAACCAGGCTCAATTGCAGGAACTGGGAGAGGGATCTTGGAGTCTTAGGGAACAACCAGTTAAATATGAGCCAGCAGTGTGCAGCAGCCACCAAAAAAGCTAATGCAATCCTAAATTGTATTAAGAGAAGGATACAATCAAGAACAAGGGAGGTACTAATACCACTCTATAAAGCCTTAGTAAGACCACACCTAGAGCACTGCATCCAGTTTTATTCACCACATTATAAAAAAGATGTTGAGACTCTAGAAAAAGTGCAGAGAAGAGCAACCCGGATGATTAAGGGACTGGAGACTAAAACATATGAAGAATGGTTACAGGAACTGGGCTTGGCTAGTCTAGGGAAGAGAAGGACCAGGGGAGACATGATAGCAATGCTCCAATATTTGAGGGGCTGCCCCAGAGAAGAGGGGGTCAAGTTATTTTCCAAGGCACTCAAAGGCCAGACAAGGAATAATGGATGAAAACTGAACAAGGAGAGATTCAACCTAGAAATGAGGAGAAACTTTCTGACAGTGAGAGAACAATCAACCAATAGAACAGAAGTTGCCTTCAGAAATTGTGGGAGTGCCATCACTTGAGACTTTCAAGAAGAGATTGGACTACCATTTGTCAGAAATGGTGTAGGGTCTCCCGCTTTGGTCGGGGGTTGAACTAGATGACCTACAAGGTCCCTTTCCAACTCTGGTTATCTGTTATCTGTTATCCCCCAAACCGGCTGAATCCCACCCCTGAATGAAAGGAAGGATGTTGCAATTTTGATTATTGTTTAACAAAGATATTTGTACCCAGACAAACACACTGTTCAACTGAAGATGGAACGACTATATTAAAAATAAAATAAAAAAATATTTAAAAAACGAGAGAGAATGTAAGGTGTATCTATCTGTATTTAGGAGCCATTGGCAGATTTGCAATCCAGCCTATTATTCTTAGCTCCATCACATATTCTTATCCCCATGTGAGTTGAGGTCCACCTGTACCATGCGTGATTCCTGTATCTTTTTGGAGTCTCTCCATGTATGTGAAAGTCCTTTGGTGTTTCTTCAGCTTTGGCATAAAGTTTTCCACTGGGCATTTTTCCAATCAGCCCAGCTGAGCTGCCCGGAATGACTCAGCAGCTGTCATCCATGGCCCACACCTCCTCTGCGGGGGGTGGGGGGTGTCAAACCTTTGGAAGAGGCCCAATTTGAAACCCTGACAAGGTGTCAATAAACCCACATCGCCAACAGTAGAGTAAGGGCCATGAGGAGAAAGATCAGATTGGTTGAGAAACGAGGCGTGTCCTTTTGATGGAACCCGTCCCGATCACGCCAACGGGGTCTGACTTTCCTCCCCAGCTCAGCTCATAAATGCTCCTCTTCCTCCACACCTTTGGAAGCCTTGTCCACCTTTCGCTCCTTGCCGGCCTGCCAGCTGGGCGAAGACTTCGAGATGCCAGCTGACTTCCTACTCCCAGAAATAGTCTCACCTGCAGCCATGGAGAAGTATGTCTCGGCCATCCAGAAGATGGAACAGACGGTGATGTTCCCAAGCCTCCTTCGTGGAGTCTCTTTAGAAGATCTAGAAGATGCCTTTGGGGCCGACTCAGCCGACAAAGACTTGTTTGAACATTTTATGGTGCTGAAATCCGGCAAGGGGATGTTGGAAGGCGGTTGGCCCTTATCTTTGAGAAGAGAGAAGCTACCTGCGGCTCCTCAGCTGAAGGAGAACATGGAGAAGGACAGCCTGGAAGATATCTTTTATTATCACTTGTCCAGTCTGTACTGTGTCCTCCATCATTTGACTCAAAGAGCCCAAGCCGTCACCGCCAAATACAACGAAATTATGGAACGTATCAACCGGAGCTAAATGGTGGAGAAACACACACGAGGAAGCAATCCGAGGTAAGATGTTTCCTTTTATATATCTGGAAGTGTTCCTGTCTTGAGATGGGCCTTCAAATTTATTTTTAGGAGCCCTATTTTTCCTTCTCTGTTATCATAAAGGCCATATAATCTAACCATGTTGCCCATACAGGGCTTCCTGTGATGTGTGACCCCTGCCACCGGGCAAGAAATCACACCAAACCATGATTTAACTGTCCCACACTAAAAATGTAGCAATGATTGAATCCCTAATGATCAGCACCCTCCTTTCAAATACATGTAGGGTGTTGGACGTGAAAACCCACCCCTCTCCTAGGAAAATGAAATATTTTAGGGTATACTAAAAAGGCAGAATATTTCCGCTAAAAAGAGAAGTAGAAATTAAGAGGCAGAAACTCAGCCCCCCCACCTTTGCTAATGGGCCGTTAAGCCCTAGGCCAGAGTATTCTACATAACAAAGACCTCTACCCACCTCACCACCTGGCCTGGGAAGATTGCATCAGCCAGCACTCAGGTGAAGCCATGTGGTCCAGAGAAAGGCTACAAAGTTGGCTAAGACCCCCACCCTGGGAGTCTGACAGCCAATGGGATACATTTCTTACACAGGAGCAGGAAACACTAAGGTGAGGCCCAACAGAGGGTATAAAACTAAGGGTCTCTCACCATCTTGCCCCTTCTTTTCCTTCACCCAACATCTTGAAGCATGTGATCATCCTTTTCACTTTGGAGCTCCAAGTCATGTAGTCCTGCCCACTATTAAACCATCTTTCCAAACAGCCTCCATGTTTCCAGTGTCTTTCTTCCCCACTTGGAACTGAACCCAGAAGGATAATTCTTCCAACAAGGGGAAGATTAATCAAGAATGAACATGGTAGGGAAAGAAAACCACCCTGGTTTGCTATTTATAAAGAAACTTGGGTATCCCTGAACAGTCTCTGCTGCTAGGAGAAATCACGCTGTCTGGGAAAAATCACTGACAAACATTTTTTTGATTTATTTTATAGGTTTGCTCCAGTATTGTTGCCCGAAAACCACTGATGGACGAGAAAGCCTTCTCAAAAACTGCTCCAGAGAATGTTCTTGGGCAGCCACCAACCTGTTGCCATTTCTAGAAAAATTTTTGTGGTTTTGAACTTACTCCAAGTGAACATAAGAACTTTCTCACCAGCAAACTGTGTCTTGAAATATTAAACAAAAAATTGTTACTTATAGTTATGAACTTCGAGCGAAAAGAAGATTAAGTTATTTATTCATAGATGAAACATTCTGGGTTTGTGTACCATTTGAATCAGCCCAGAACACCCTATCAGGGTAGGGCTGAAAGTAACCACTGTTTGTAAATCATTTTCAGAATATTTATTCTAATTTTGTTTGGTACGTAACTGAACTGAGGCATTTATGGTGAATAAAAACTACATGGCTGGAATTCATTCCAGATATTGGCTCATTCCCTTTCTTCTCCAAGTTCGGTGTTTTGCCTGCTTGCAAAATTTGCAAATTAGCTAATATCTACAGGGTTTGTTTGTTTGTTTTTCTTATAGACAAAAACCTCTTTCAAATCTTACTTGGCTTCCTGGTGACTTTACAAACAAATCCAATTCATCTGTAAAGTTACCAGGAAGTTGAAACTTATTGTTATCATTGAAATTTACTTCTATTATTATTAGTAATTATTAGTAACCCAATATCTCAGGGGCTGCCACGAAGAAGAAAGTATTTCTCCAAAACACCAGAGGGCAGGACAAGAAGCAATGGATGGAAATTAACCAAGGAGAGAACCAACTCAGAATTAAGGAGAAATTTCCTGACAGTTAGAACAATTAATCAGTGGAACAACTTGCCTCCAGAAGTTGTAAATGCTCCAACACTGGAAACTTTTAAGAAGAGATTGGATAACCATTTGTCTGAAATGGTATAAGGTTTCCTGCCTAAGCAGGGGGTTGGACTAGAAGACCTCCAAGGTCCCTTCCAACTCTGTTATTCTATAAGTTACAATGCTACTGAAAAAAGTGACTTATGACCTTTTTTCACAATTATAACCATTGCAGCGGCTCCACAGTTGTGTGATCAAAATTCAGACAGGAAACAGGCCAACAGGTAAATGAGGGCTTACCTGTGTAAAGGACAGGTTGTACAGGATGATGTAGCCAGTGATCAATCATCCTGTTTTCAGATGCCAAGTGGCCAGGTTTCTCCATTACCTGTTCTAACTCTCCAGGTGTCAACTCTTCAAAGTAGTCCAGGTTATCAAACAGGGGTGTCAAAAGTTACAGGGAGTCCTTGACATACAACAACTTGCTTAGTAACCATTCAAAGTTACGACGGCACTGGGGAAAAAAGTGACTTACGATCATGTTCCACACTTATGACCATCCCCGTGGCCACGTGATCAAAATTCAGACCAGGGATGGGATTCTACCTGTTCGGACCAGTTCTACAGAAACGGTTGTTATGATTCTACGCAGTTTGGAGAATCGGCAAATCGTGCCCCTGGCTGGCCCTGCCCTGCCCCTCTCCGCCTGCCCCTCCTCTCCCCTCCCAGTCAGTCCTTATCCTGAATTTCTTTTTATTCCCCTCCCGACGGTCAGCAATGGATGGAAACTCATCAAGGAGAGAAGCAACCTAGAACTAAGGAGACATTTCCTGTCAGTTGGAACAATTAATCAGTGGAATGAGTTGCCTCCAGAAGTTATAAATGCTCCAACACTGGATGTTTTAAAGAAGAGATTGGATAACCCTTTGTCTGAAGTGGTGTAGGGTTTCCTGCCTAGGCAGTGGGTTGGACTAGAAGACCTCCAAGGTCCCTTCCAACTCTGGTATTGTATTGTATTGTGTTGTGTTGTGTTGTATTGTATTGTATTGTATTGTATTGTATTGTATTGTATTGTATTGTATTGTATTGTATTGTATTGTATTGTATTGTATTGATTGTATTGTATTGTATTGTATTGTATTGTATTGTATTGTATTGTATTGTATTGTATTGTATTCCTTTTCCTTTCCTTTCCTTTCCTTTCCTTTCCTTTCCTTTCTTATTCTATTCTATTCTATTCTATTCTATTCTATTCTATTCTATTCTATTCTATTCTATTCTATTCTATTCTTTGCATAGAGAATTCTATTCCATTCCATATATTCTATTCTATTCTATTCTATTCTATTCTATTCTATTCTATTCTATTCTATTCTATTCCTGATTCTATTCTATTCTATTCTATTCTATTCTATTCTATTCCTGATTCTATTCTATTCTATTCTATTCTATTCTATTCTATTCTATTCTATTCTATTCTATTCTTTGCATAGAGAATTCTATTCCATTCCATACATTCTATTCTATTCTATTCTATTCTATTCTATTCTATTCTATTCTATTCTATTCTATTCTATTCTATTCTATTCTATTCTATTCTATTCTATTCTATTCTCCATTCCATTCGATTCCATTCGATTCCATTCCACTAAATGGCCACTAAATGAACTGTTGTAAGTTGAGGACTGCCTGTACTGAGCTGTTCAAAATGCAGGGGATAAGATGGGCCACCTTCAGCCAGACTGAGGACACTGAAAAAATCCAACTGAGAATTGGAAAAGAGCCGAAGGCGATGCCGGTTTGGTGAGATGGTTTGCCGAAGGCACGAAAGTGACGAGGAAGAACCGATTGGGCTGGCTGGCTCATTCATCCACTTTGACGTGCTTGCCCAAAGGCAGGAATTTGGAGAATTCTGGCCAGAGATCTCCTCCCACCTTTGGGGAGGAGGACTGCCACCTCTGCAGGTGTCCTAAATACAAAACTTCCGCTTTACAGCTGCCTCGGTTACGCTGCTTTCACCTGGAAGGGAGTGCCTAATGTGCAACTGGGTGTGAATGGGCATCGGTGTGCTGCAGGGTAGCGACGAGAAGCTGGAAAGGAAAACCGATTAGCGAGCCCCTTCCCAACAATAACCCACCGGCTGCTAATTGAGACACCAGTGCTGAAGGAAGGGAAAAAAATGAATAATTCTCCCGAGCCGAAGATCCTTGGTAAACAAAGTCCAGCCAACTTGCAGACGGTAAGCAAGAAGGAAGAAAGCAGCGAGAGGAAGGGTGGTTGGTTGGGTTTAATTTCCTCACTGGCAGTTTTGCCACCTTCCAGAAGCAGCTGGTAGGTGTGAAATATTTTGCTGTGTTTTCAGGAGCTGAGACAGTGAGGAAATGTGCCAAAACAGGTTTGTGGGTCTTTGTGGAAAATGCCACTTTGTTTTAAGGGAAGTGGGGGGGGGCTTTGCTTGTTGTAGATATTGTGCAAGTCAGTGGATTGAGATCGCACAACGCACTAAGAAAAGGATCTGTTGACTACACAACACAGAAAATAAACAAAAAAAAAAAAAAAAAACCATAAAAGACCATTACCAAAACTGTTCCTTAAGGTGGTAGAGGAGTTGAGTATTCAAGATATATGGAGAGAATTGAATGGCAAAAGTAGACAATTTACATTTTACTCAAATGGGCACCTATCATGGTCAAGAATAGACATGATTTGGATGTCAACAGACTTAATTCCTAACATGCAGGGAGCAAATATTGACATAAGCCCTTGGGCTGATCATAATCCAGTAAGGGTCAAATGGAAGGGCCAGAGGAAAAGATCAAGATGGACTTTGAATAATTCGATCTTGAAAGAAAAAGGAGTTATTGATAATATAGAAAAAGAATTGGCCGCCTTCTTTAAAGAAAATAAATCGGAGACAACCTCATTACAAAATGTGTTGGACACTATGAAAGTATATACTAGAGGTGTGATTATAGCATATACAAGAAGAAGGAACATTAAAAAGAGACAAATACAACAGACCTTAGAAGGAGACTACAAGAAACTGGAGGAGCTATGATTTCCACAACATAAAAACATTAAAAGTCAAATGGAACTGACTCAAAAGATTAGAGGAGTCAAACAGAACTATTTTGAAAAGAAAAGGATTTGTCAACTGCAGCGGCTTTAAGATAGGTTAGGGTTAGGGTTAGGGCCAACTCCCAGAATTCCCCAGCCAGCATATGAAGTGCTAATATGTGTTATCAGGCTTGATAATACTTAGAATAACAGAGTTGGAAGGGACCTTGGAGGTCTTCTAGTCCAACCCCCTGCTCAGGCAGGAAACCCTGTAGCATTTCAAACAAATGGTTATCCAATCTCTTCTTTAAAACTTACACTGTTGGAGACGGTGAAGAGCAACCAGGGTGATTAGGGGACTGGAGGCTAAAACATATGATGAACCGTTGAAGGAATTGGGTATGTCTACTCTAGTGAAAAGAAGGACTAGGGGTGATATTTCTAATATTTGAGGGGCAACCACAGAGAAGAGGGGGTCAACCTATTCCCCAAAGCACCTCAAGACAGGACAAGAAGCAATGAATGGAAACTAATCAAGGAGGGAAGCAGCTTAGAATTAAGGAGAAATTTCCTGACAAAACAATTAATCAGTGGAACCGCTTGCCACCAGAAGTTGTGGGAGCTCCAACACTGGAGGTTTTTAAGAAGAGAATGGATAGTCATTTGTCTGGAATCGCATAGGGTCTCCTTCCTGAGCAGGGGGTTAGACTAGAAGACCTTTGAGGTCCCTTCCAACTCTGTTAATTCTCTTAAGTCCACCCATCTTAAAAGTTGCTGAAGTTGCTGAACCCTGCACCAAGCCATAAATTGTGATTTACAAGATATACTTAGATTCCATATGGACTAAGTTAAAACCAGACAAACTCAGTTCTTCATGAAAAGGGAAGATAGGCAAAGAAACTGTGATATGTTCTATATGCAACAGTCTGCATATACGTGGATAGGTTGGTGCCGCATCCTAAACCAGGATATTTCAAAGGCATGGTTAGTGGTATCATTCACACTAAGCCCCAAACAAGCCAAACTCCATTATAGCTTCTCAGGGCGTGTGTGAAACATGGGGGCCTATTCCATAAATCAAAGATTAAAAAATGGCTTTGCACAATGCGAATCCATCCACTCTGGATTCTAAACTATGGATTGATAAGCATGTCATGGCAATCCAGTAAATGGTGGCTTATTTTGACAAAGAAGGGTGAGGCCAGTGATGACATAGTATACCACATGAAGTCAATGTGTGGCTTGGTCAACCAGAAATGGTGGCATAGTCAGAGATGTGAATCCAATCTTTATGGATCCTTGAGTAGAAGTTCTACTTCTCTTGTTGGTACCACCACAACCAAATTGTGGTGTTCCCACTCAAGGGAAACCTACCTCACTTCCTTATTAGGAAAGTGCTATAATTTCATTGATGTGAGGTAAGAGTCTTCCTTGAAAGTTCTCAAGGGCTAAAACATGGACATGTTTTACTCCTCTTCCTTCTGGGAACTTGTAGTGATTTACTTTCCCAATCTAGTCTACCTCCCAGGGATTGCCTGGTGGTGTCCTTTCCAGATGCTAACTAGGTTTAATCTTGTTTAGAATTTTGAAAATTGCTGGGCTCAGGTAGGGTTTGTTACATGGCCTAACTCAGGGGCCTTCAAACTTGACAGCTTTAAGACTGGACTTCAACTCCCAGAATTCCTCCTCCAGTCATGTTAGCTCAGGAATGCTGGGACTTGAAGTCCACAAGTCTTAAACTTGCCAAGTTGGAAGACCCTTGGTCTAACTATTCCTGTTCTCTCAACCATAGAAACTTTAAAACCCCAAGAATTCCCCATCCAGCAAGTTCTTTTCCTTGATTAGTTTTCCACCTGTTGCTTCTTGTCCTGCCTTCAGAATTCAAATGCTTTGGAGAATAGCTTGACTCCCTCTTCTTTGTGGCAGCCCCTCAGATATTGGAAGACTGCTATCATGTCACCCCTAGTCCTTCTCTTCGTTAAACCAGACATACCCAATTCCTGCAACTGTTCTTCATAGTATGTTTTAGCTTTAGGTACTAAGACTCTTCTAGAAGGCCAGAAGGGTGGAGGTAGGCCTCACTGTAGGAGGTAAGATGGTCCAGAAGGCAGGCACCACAACAGGGAAGGTTCTCCTAAACCCGAGGTGGGCAACTATGGCCCCTTTATGACTTGTGGACTTCAACTCCCAAAATTCCTGAGCTAGCATGGCTTGCTCAGGAATTCTGGGAGTTGAAGTCCATAATTCATAAAAGGGCCATAGTTGCCCACCCCTGTAAACCCTGCTAGCCAAATTCCTTGGGTGATAGGTCTGGAGAAGACCAACGCAAGTAGGGCAGGCCAATTCCACAGGAGGGCTTATGTTCCTAGAAGAACCAAGGAGAACTGCTTTAAAACAATGTATTATTGATCATTGGGACGCAGTGGCTCAGTGGTTAAGACTCTGAGCTTGTTGATTAGCAAGATTGGCAGTTCGGCGGTTCGAATCCCTAGCGTCGCGTAACAGAGTGAGCTCCCCTTACTTGTCCTTAACCTAGCAGTTCGAAAGCACATAAAAAAATGCAAGTAGAAATATAGGGACCACTTTGGTGGGAAGGTAACAGCGTTCCGTGCCCCTTTGAAGGTGTTTAGTCATGCTGGCCACATGACCACGGAGACGTCTTCGGACAGCGCTGGCTCTTCGGCTTTGTAACGGAGATGAGTACCGCCCCCTAGAGCAGGAAACGACAAGCACATATGCGCAAGGGGAACCTTTTATTATTTATTTATTTATTTATTTATTTATTTATTTATTTATTTGATTTGCCAATTGTTTACAAGATAATAAGTATAAGTGTATACATAGTTGTGAATACATGAGATTGGTACATATAAGAAAAATAAAAGAATAGAGAAACAATAGGACAGGGACGGTAGGCACGTTGGTGCGCTTATGCACGCCCCCTACAGACCTCTTAGGAAAGGGGTGAGGTCAATAGTAGACAGTCTAAGGTTAAAGTTTTTGGGGTTTGGGGAAGAAACTACAGAGTCGGGTAGAGTATTCCAGACATTGACCACTCTATTGCTGAAGTCGTATTTCCTGCAATCAAGTTTGGTGCGGTTTACTTTGAGTTTGTATCTATTGTGTGCTCTTGTGTTGTTATGGTTGAAGCTGAAGTATTCATTGACAGGTAGGACATTGCAATGTATGATTTTATATACCATGCTTAAGTCAGACCGAAGACGGCGTAATTCAAGGTTTTCTAGTTCTAGAATTTCAAGTCTGGTGGCATAAGGTATTCTACAACGAGTAGAGGAGTAGAGAACTCTTTTTGTGAAAATATTTCTTTTACCTTTACCTTATTGATTAAAATGCTTTGTTAACTAGATCGTTGTGGCTGTCCCTGCTCTTTCTAGTCTCAAAATTGAGATGTGGCGTATCTTCTCCTCCCTTTTCTCATCTGCAGTGCCAAATAATTGAGTTAAATGTTGGTGGGGAGATCTTCACAACCACGTTGAGCACTCTGAAGAGGTACCCAGGATCCAAATTGGCTGAGATGTTCAGTCAGGCTATACCCCGAACAGATTCGGCGGGACGATTCTTCATAGACCGGCCAGGGACTTATTTTAAATACGTCCTTGAGTATCTGCGTAGTGATCAGGTCCCCTTACAACACGTTGAGGAGGTTTATAAGGAAGCCACCTACTATGACATCAAGGCTCTGATCAAACAACTGGAAGAGTCTCCTCAGATCTTTGGTGAGCTGGTGGCCAGGAAGCAGTTCCTGGCTCGGGTGCCCAACTACTCTGAAAGCATCGAGCTCATGATCCGAATCGCCCGGGCAGAAGCTGTGGCCTCCCGTCAATCCAGCGTTATGCTCTGCGTGATGAAGACTTTGGAAGATGTGGCGAGGTGTGGCGATGCTCTCAGCACCTTAGATGTCTCCAAGAAATCTGTGGTCCAGTTTGGCCCGTGGAAAGCTGCCCCGAACGTTCAGGATCTCCTGGACTGCATCAAGATGGACATAGAAGCCAAAGGTTACAAGACGTCTTTCCAGAGCTACGTTCCAGAAAAAGGCTTTCGTTTCAAAGCCAATGACTTCTTCTACAAGTTTTTGTTCCATTGGTGGTAGCCCAAAGCTCATAAGTCATAAGATCTTGAAGCAGGGGTGGGATTCAATTTTTTTTACTACCGGTTCTGTGGGTGGGTGTGGCTGGATACTGTAAAATCTCCAGTCAGAGGTGGTGTTTGCCGGTTCTCCGAACTACTCAAAATGCCCGCTACCGGTTCTCCGGAACTGGTCAGAACCTGCTAAATACCACCTCTGGCTAGATAGATGATAGATAGATGATAGATAGATAGACGAGGAGGAGGAGGAGATACACAATTAGATAGATAGGTGATAAATAGACAGTCAGTTGGACAGACGGACAGACACAGAGATAAACAGATAGATAATTAGATGGAGAGAGAAAGATAAATAGATGGATGGATGGATAGATAACAAAGATGATAGATAGATAGATAGATAGATAGATAGATAGATAGAGATGATTGGTAGGGATGGATAGATAGATAGATAGATAGATAGATAGATAGATAGATAGATAGATGATAGATGGATAGGTAGATATAGAGATAGATAGATAGATAGATAGATAGATAGATAGATAGATAGATAGATATAGATGATTGGTAGGTAGAGATAGATAGATAGATAGATAGATAGATAGATAGATAGATAGTGTTAAGTTTGGAGAATAATGGAGACCAGACATCTGACCAGTGACTTCAAACTCTTTAATAACAGTAGATAGAACAGAACAGAGCAAGGCTATGGGCAGCAGTAACCCTTTTATAGGGTTGGCTGCTACCCTATTAACCAATAATATGTGCAACAAGTTCAACTAATACCCAATAAGAAGTGTCCTAATATTGGCCAATCAGGGACTTGTTATGGACCAATCCTTGTTCGTTGTTTAAGGACCAATCAGGTGTGCAGGCTTTCAAAACCCGCTTTGCATTTGGGCTTAGTTACTTTTTATTGATTCACAACAGATAGATAGATAGATAGATAGATAGATAGATAGATAGATAGATAGATAGAGATAATTGGTAGGTAGAGATAGATAGATAGATAGATAGATAGATAGATATAGATAGATAGATAGATAGATAGATAGATAGATAGATAGATAGATAGATGATAGGCAGGTAGAGATAGATAGATAGATAGATAGATAGATAGATAGATAGATAGATAGATAGATAGATAGATAGATAGATAGATAGATAGATAGATGATAGATAGATAAACAGACAGACAAGGAGGATGAGGATGAGATAGACAAGATAGATAGATAGTTGATACAGATAAATAGACAGACAGACAGACACAGAGAGAAGCAGACAGACAATTAGATGGATAGAGAAAGTTAAATAGATGGATGGAAGGATGGATGATAGAGATAGCTAGATACAGTGGTGGGATTCAAATGTTTTTACTACTGGTTCTGTGGGCATGGCTTGGTGGGCGTGGCAGGGGAAGGATACTATAAAAATCTCCAGTCAGAGGTGGTGTTTGCTGGCTCTCTGAACTACTCAAAATGTCCGCTACCGGTTCTCCAGAACTGGTCAGAACCTGCTGAATACCACCTCTGTCTTGAAGGTCTCTTGGGTAGCTTCCCTAGCATTGGGCTACGTAAAGGCAGATGATCCCTCCAGAGGTCTGCTGAATTTTAGCAGTCTGGGATCTCTAAACTTTGCTCCTTGTCTGGCGTTTGAGATCTTTTGAGAACAATTGGATTTTGGTGGGCATTCTCATAAAAGCAGGAAACAGGCCAACAAGAAAATGAGGGTTTATCTGTGTAAATGTCCATGGACATTTTCAGTCATCCAATGGTCATGGTTGTCTCAAAAGTGCTTTTTCAAGACCCAGCTGGACTTTCTGGTTTTTCTTTAAAGACGTTTCACTTCTCATTTTGGACAGAGAGGACCACTTTAGGCATAAAAGCCAGCTGGGTAACTTTGGGCCAATCACCAGGAGATTGTGAGTTCTAATCCTGCCTTAAGCAAGACAGCCAGCTAAGTGACTTTGGGTGGGTCAATCTCTCAGGCATACTCCCCTCACAGGGTTTTAGTTGTGGGGTAAATAGGAGGAACAAAACGTGTTGGATATGTTGATCACCTGGAGTTGTTTGTAAAAATAATAAAGGAGGGATGTAAATAAATACTGACTTTTGTCTATGGATATTCTCCATCATCCAGGTCCTGGTTGTCTCAAAAGTGCTTTTTCAAGAAGCAACTGGACTTTCTGGTTTTTCTTTGAAGATGTTTAGCTTCTTATCCAAGAAGCTTCTTCAGCTTTGAGAGAATGGTGAAGAGTGGAAGCATTTATAGGCCTTGCAGACAGCTGGAGTATAAATCCTTCCATTCCCCACTATCCTGTCAGAGCTGAAGAAGCTTCTTGGATGAGAAGCAAAATGTCTTCAAAGAAAAACCAGAAAGTCCAGTTGCCTCTTGAAGAAAAGCACCTTTAGGACTTTTGGTTCAGCACCTTAACCCAGCATTTCTCAACCTTAGCAAATTCAAGAAAACCAAAAGCCAAGTCAGTGTAAAAAAAACTAAGCTGATTTGCTCCAGTGCAAAACAACCATGATGCCAGCAAATACAGTACCAGGAAATAAATCAGATGCATGTGATTTGTTCAAACATCCCTAAAGGACAAGGATACAATTGTTGTCGTGAGTTAAAATCATGTACATACAGACCAAGACAACAGCAATCTTTTACAGGTAGTCCTTGATTTACAATCATTTGTTTAGTGACAACGGAACATTTGAAGTAACAATGGAATGGAAAAAAGTGATTTATGATCGTCACACCTATGACTGTTCCAGCATCCCTGGGACCGTGTCATCAAATTTCAGAGGCTTGGCAACTGTCTGGTATGTTTTTATTGAAATTGTTGGCGTCAATTATGGTTGTAGTTTGAGGATTACCTGCATAAGCTTGGCAAGTAAAAGTCCACACATGTTATAGGGTAAATCCACTTCAACTGCATGTCTTTGGAGTGGATTTTCAGGAAGGAAATCAAGTTGATAGATAGATAGATAGATAGATAGATAGATAGATAGATAGATAGATAGATAGATGGATGGATGGATGGATGGATGGATGATAGATGGATGGATGATAGATGGATGATAGTTGATGGACAGACAAATAGATATAAAGGATAGATAGATGGATGATAGTTGATAGAGAAAGATAGATAGATAGATAGATAGATAGATAGATAGATAGATAGATAGATAGATAGATAGATAGATAGATAGATAGATGGATGATAGTTGATGGACAGACAGATAGATATAGAGGATAGATAGATAGATAGATAGATAGATAGATAGATAGATAGATAGATAGATGATAGTTGATAGACAAATAGATATAGAGGATAGATAAATAGATGGATGGATGGATGGATGATAGATAGAAGACAGTTGATAGACAGACCCAGACAGATGCTATAGAATAGATAGATAAGACAGGCAGGCAGGCAGGCAGACAGGCAGACAGACAGATACATGGATGGTAGTTGATAGACAGACAGACAGACGGATAATAGTCGATAGACAGATAGATGTGCTCCAGCGAAAGCCCCCCTCTCGACAAATCCCATCTGCGATACTTCCATTGACTTCCGCCACTCCGACCCCGCAAATGGAAGGCTCGGGAAGCTGCCCTTGACAACCTGAAGTCACGGCTGAATGAAAAGTCGGGAGACGAGGAGCGCCCCGCCTCTTCAGCGCGGCTGAGAGACAGAGAGAGAAAGAGGGCGGAGAATGGGGTGGGGGGGGGGGAAAGCTACGGCGGCCGAGGAGGCTCTTCAGTACCCAGAAGGCGAAGCTGGGCCGGTTCGCCAGGCCTGGAGTATGGCGGCTCACCTGAAGAAGCGGGTCTACGAGGAGTTCAGCAAAGTGGTGGTCCAGGTAACGCGATGACGCTCTCGGGGCGGGAAGGGGAGGCCGGGGTCGGAGGGAGTTCACGGAAACAAGTCTGCGAAGCGGGGTGGGGGACGGGGTGGGGTGGAAAGCAATGTCTGCTTCTTTGGCTGGCTTCACACGACACGCGGAACCCGCGTTGTCGGAACAGGCGACGCTTCGTCTGGTTCAGGCACTCTACGTAACAAGGAAACGGGCGGGTTCTCACGTGACGTTTGACCCGAGTTGGTAGGACCGTGTGGATGCGACGTATGAAAAAGTAAACCCGCTATTTTTTATCACATATACATACATACATACACACACACACACACACACACATATATATATATACACACATATATACAGATAGATAGATAGATACACACACACACATATATATACATATACATACATACATACATACACACACATACACGTACACACACACACACACACATATATATATATATATATATATATACACACACACATATACAGATAGATAGATACACACACACACATATACATATACATACATACATACATACATACACACATACATACATACACACACACACACACACACACATATATATATATATATATATATATATATATATATATATATATATATATACACACACATATACAGATAGATAGATAGATACACACACACACACACACACAAATTTTTATGTCTTTTCATATACTTTTCCCTTTCGTATTTCTCTCTTATATTCTTCCGTATATCTTCTATACATATGTTTCATAGTTTTTAAAATATTTTCTCATACACTTTCTTAATATATTTTCTCAGGAATGTGACCTAATTTGGGTAATGAATTTTCCCCTTCGTGTTTTTCTTTTATATTCTTCCATATATACTTTTCATATAATTTTATTAAAAAGGGGGGGGGGGGGAAATCACATGACCCTGGGACACTGCAACCGTCATAAATGTGAGTCACTTGCCAAGCATCTGAAAGTAAACCACGTGACCACAGAAATGCTGCAACGGTCATAAGTGTGAAAAACGGTTGTAAGTCCCTTTTTTCAATGCTGAACGGTCACTAAATGAACTCTTGTAAGTCAAAGACTATCTGTATTACTCTAATAACACTGATGGTTGTTATAGCAATAGCCCTTAGCACTTATATACCGCTTCACAGTGCTTGTACAGCCTTGTCTAAGCAGTTTACAGAGTCAGCCTCTTGCCCCCAACAATCTGGGCCCTCATTTTACCCACCTTGGAAAGGATGGAAGGCTGAGCCGATCAGGATCGAACTGCTGGCAGTGAGAAGTGAGTTAGCCTGCAGTACTGCATTCTGACCACTATGCCACCACAGCTCTTTTCTTCTTTCCTTCTTTCTTTCGTTCCTTCCATCCCTTCCTTCCTTCCTAATAGCACTTAGACTTACCGTATTTATCGGCGTATAACACGCACTTTTTCCCCCTGAAAATAGGGGCAAATGATGTATGCGTGTTATACGCCGATGATATGTTAAGAAGCCTTCGGTGAATGCTGCTGGGATCGGGGATCAAGGACACAAATGAAAGAAGGGGAGGGAGGAAGCAACCGAAGCCTGTCCTTCTCTCTGGGTCAGCTCTCTCAGTCGCTCCTCCACCAGCACAGGAAGAAACTGCTTCAAAGAAGCGGGGGGCTTTTCCTGTCGCCTTTCTCCCCACCCCGTCCGCCCGCCCGCCCGCCCGCAGTGCTCCGTTCTGCCTGCCTGCCTTCGTTAATGGTTGAATCGGAACAGCTTCGGCTGAGTAAAAGAGGCGAATAGTTATTATTCTCAGCCGAAGCTGCTCCCAAACAACCAGAAACTAAGGCAGGCAGGCAGGCAGGCAGAATGGGACACTGTGGATTGAAGCGGCGCGTGGGGTGGGAGTGGGGTGAAATTTCCCTCTTAAAATGAAGATGCGTGTTATACGCCTGTGCGTGTTATACGCCGATAAATACGGTATATACCGCTTCACAGTGCTCTCTGAGCAGTTTACAGAGCCAGCATATCGCCCCCCAACAATCTGGGTCTTCATTTAACCGACCTTGGAAGGATGAGTCAACCTTGAGCTGGTCAGAATCAAACTCCTGGCAGTGGGCAGAGTCCGCCTGCAATTCTGTATTCTGACCACTATGCCACCACACCTACCTACCTTCCTTCCTTCCTTCCTTCCTTCCTTCCTTCCTTCCTTCCTTCCTTCCTTCCTTCCTTCCTTCCTCCCTCCCTCCCTCCCTCCCTCCCTCTTTCAGCCTTTTGCTCTCCCAACAATTTGGGTCCTCATTTTACCCACCTTGGAAGGACGGAAAGTTGAGTCAACCTTGAGGCTGGTGAGTCTTGAACTGCCAAACTGCTGGCAGTCAGCAGAAGTAGCTTGCAGTGCTGCATTCTAACCACTGCACCACCACGGCTCCATGGTTACGGTACTATAAAATAATAAAAAAAGCAAAAAGATCTAAAAAGAAATCCATGATAAACGAAACAAACATTAATGTTTCAGCAACAGCAGCATGAAGAAATTTCGGCTAAAAAAATCCGGCTAACCAAACCCAGCAAATCTGCCGCTCTTCACGTAGATCTTTGCAAGGCCACCTCGCCGGCCGATGCGTTGCAATACTTGCTTCAGTTTGCCCGGAAACCAGTGGAGGCTGAAAGTGTGGAAGGCGTTGTGCGAATCTTGCTGGAACATTACTACAAGGTAGGTGTTCTGACCAAGGTTTCCTGAGACCGTAATTAAGTACACGCGTAGTTAAAACAACTCTTGTTTTACTTCAGCGCTGGGAATAATAAAAACAAGGATAAATAGGCTGAAAAACAGCTTCTATCCCAGGGCAGTAGCTCTGTTGAATTCTACTGTATAGTGCAATGTTGGCGCGGTGTCGGGGGTTTTTTGGTTCAATGTGTGGAGGGTGAAGGATGTGTGTTTGTGTTTATTTTCATGGCCATGATGTGCACTGAAGATAGCGTTTGATTTCGTTGTAAGAAGTGCAATGGCAATAAAGTAAACTAAACCAGGGGTCGCCAACCTTTTGGATCTCAGGGACCACCAAACTCATCATTTTAAATCCTGCGGACTAGAGACCCTGGGAAAATTCCCCACCCCCGTTTTCCTACTGATCGATCATTGTTTATTTGGGATCGCAGGATACCGTCTGCAGCTCCATTCTCAGGGAGGGGGGGGAGGAGAGAGAGGAGGAGAGGGAGGGAGGGAGAGAGAAAGAGAGAGGAAGACACTTGGCTTCATGCGAGGAAAGCAGCAGAGACCCCGGGAAAATCCCCCCCAAAGTCAACAGGAAAATTCCCCACCCCGTTCTCCTACCGATCGATCATTCTTTATTTGGGATCGCAGGGATACCGTCTCCAGCTCCGTTCTCGGGGTGGGGGTGGGGGAGAGACTTTTGGCTTCATGCAAGGAAAGCAGCAGAAGCAGCAGAAGTCTTTCTTTCTCTCCCCCAAACTCCGCCAGAAATGAATCTTTGTGAGACTTGTCGTGCCGGCGCAGCCTCTTGGAGCAGGAGGCCTTGTAGGGTCCCAAAGACTCATTTCTGGCGGAGTTTGGGGGAGAGAAAGAAAGACTTTTGCTGCTTTCCTTGCGTGCAGCCAAAAGCAGAAGAAGAAAGAAGCAGCCCGGTGGCCAGGCCAGGCGCATGGGGCAAGTGGGGCAAGTTCTCCCCTCCGCCCTTCCCCGCTCTCCTCACTACCTCGTGTTCGCAATGCAAGCGGCGCAAGCCTTGTGTTCCCGCGGGCCATGTGGGTGGCACAGCCTTGTGTTCCCGTGCTGCCTGGATTAATTGCTTTGGGGTTGACATTTCTCTGCGGACCACCAAAATTTTCTTGTGGACTACCAGTGGTCCCCGGCCCACCGGTTGGTGACCACTGAACTAAACTAAGTCGAGGAATATCTGTATTCTCATTGCGTTCATCAATGTTTATTTCATTTCTCTCTTTACCCTTCTTTTCTTCCTGTTTGTTATTGTAAGCAGCCTAGAATAAGCCCATTGTCAGCCTTGGAAGCCATATATTAGCACCAGAAGCTTCCACACTGCCATATTCTTGAGCCGGGGAAAACCGGAGGGGGGAATTTTGTGGAGCGTATATGGTTAGACCGAATAGCATTCTTTTTTTTAAAGTCAAGGTCATGTTATTTCTGCACCTAGCTGAGGAGTGGTTGAGGGGATGTCTCAAGTTGGGACGGATGGTGATTGGGGCATGTGACGGAATGAGGGTTGCAGGGGGTGGATTTGTAATTTTTTTTACTTATTGGAGGGAAACACCGAACTTTCAGATTCAGGATTTCCCCCAGATGTGCCAGTTTACTACTCTAATAGAAAAGGAAACTTTGAGAACATGCCTGTCTTGGAGTTACTGATTGGTGTTGAGGTTTTCTGGAACGCCGACACCCACAGCACAATCGGCGGCAAATAAATGTAATAAATAAAATAATTAACTGGAAAATTTGTCATTAAGCGATGCGAGTGATAAGCGAGGCACCCTGGGATACTGTCCCCGATTTTATGACCTTTTTTTGGCATAGTCGTTCAGTGAATTATGTGTTCATTTAATAGTGCAGTGGTCGTCAACGAGTGGGCCGGGGACCGCTGGTGGTCCGTGAGAAAATTTTGGTGGGCCACAGAGAAATGTCACCCCAAAACAATCCAGGCTGTGTGGGAACACAAGGCTGTGCCGCCCACGGGAACACAAGGCTTGCGTTGCTTGCATTGTGAACACACGAGGTAGTGAGGGAGGGGGGAAAGGGCGGAGGGGGGGAACTCGCCCCACTTGCCCCACACGCCTGGCCTGGCCACCGGGCTGCTTCTTTCCGCTTCTTTCTTCTTCTGCTTTTAGCGGCATGCAAGGAAAGCAGCAAAAAGACTTTCTTTCTCTCCCCCAAACTCCGCCAGAAATGAGTCTTTGGGGACCCTGCAAGGCCTCCTGCTCCAAGAAGCTGCGTGGCAAAGTCTCATTTCTGGCGGAATTTGGGGGAGAGAGAGAGAAAGACTTCTGCAGCTTCTGCTGCTTTCCTTGCATGGAGCCAAAAGTCTCTTTCTCTCTCTCCCCCTGAGAACGGAGCTGGATTCCAAATAAAGAATGGGATCTTCCTGTGATCCTAAATAAAGAACGATCGATCGGTAGGAAAAAGGGGGTGGGGGATTTTCCTGCAGACTTTTTTTGGGGGGGATTTTCCCAGGGTCTCTGGTCCGCGGGATTTAAAATGATGAGTTTGGTGGTCCCTGAGGTCCAAAAGGTTGGCAGCCCCTGGTTTAGTGAAGGGCACATTGCTAAGCGAATCATGCAGCTCTCTGTTGACTATGCTTGTCGGAAGCTGGCTGGGATGGTTGCAGACAAGATGGCGTTTTGACGCCCTTCTCTTACGCACAGGAAACCGATCCCTCCGTGAGATTGAAAATTGCTTCCTTGCTGGGCCTGTTGTCCAAAACTCCTGGTTTTTCTCCTGACTGCATTCTGGACGATGTCATTAATACTCTCCAAACTGAAAGTAAGTGATCTCCCCCCCCCCCAGCTAAGGAACGTACGGAATTGTGGCGCTCTCGCCTCACAGTCAGGAGGCGGTGAGTTCGATCCTGGATAGCGGCTGATATTTCTCTCTCTCTGGGCACCATGGGAATATATCTGCGGCAAAAACCCTGCCTTGGTGACAGGAAGGGCATCCGGCCAGGAAAAAAACACTCCGCTCCATTCAGGTGTCCCGACTCCATCCCGCAAGGGACGACGGGGTCATTAAATGACGAACAACATTTGAAGCCTGGCTGACTTCCCTGTCTGTTGGTGTTACATCGTCTTAAGCCGGACATGTCAAACACGCAGTCCGTGTGCCGTATTTGGCCTGCGACAGGCCCCAGAGTTGACCCGTGGGGCTGTCCCAGAGACAGGGAGGGACCAACCTCTGCCGCCCTGGGCCTAGCTGTGGCAACCAGGCCCTCAAGGGCGAACAAAATCCTGATCCCCCCAACGGGATTGAGTTTGACACCCCTGTCCATGTCCACCATACAGGTAATCCTTAAAGTATGACCACAATTGAATCATGCCGCCGTTAAGCAAATTTGGCTTCCCTCGTTGACTTTGCTTATTGGAAGCTGACTGGGAAGGTTATAGATTGTGATCGCCTGACTCCAGGGCAGCTGTTGTGTCCTGTCGGCCCCTCCAGTAGCCAAATTAGATGAGAGAGAGAGAGAGAGAGAGAGAGAGAGAGAGAGAGGGGAGGAAGGAAGGAAGGAAGGAAGGAAGGAAGGAAGGAAGGAAGGAAGGAGGAGGAGGAGGAGGAGGAGGAGGAGGAGGAGAAGAAGAAGAAGAAGAAGAAGAGAAGAAGGAAGAAGGAAGAAGAAGAAGAAGAAGAAGAAGAAGAAGAAGAAGAAGAAGAAGAAGAAGAAGAAGAAGAAGAGGAGGAGAAGAAAGAAGAGGAAGAAGAAAGAGGAGAGGAAGAAGAAGAAGAAGAAAGAAGAAGAAGAGAAGAAGAAGAAGAAGAAGAAGAAGAAGAAGAAGAAGAAAAGGAGGAGAGGAGGAGGAAGAAGAAGAAGGAGGAGGAGGAGGAGGAAGAAGAAGAAGAAGAAGAAGAAGAAGAAGAAGAAGAAGAAGAAGAAGAAGAAGAAGAAGAAGAAGAAGAAGAAGAAGAAGAAGAAGAAGAAGAAGAAGGCTGTCTGTCAGCCCTCAGATGGAGAGTCAACAGCCCCCAGGTCTGGAAGTGCCTAATGAGGAAGAGGAGGAACAGCTGGGCCCAGGAGGAACAGCTGGGCCCAGTGCCTGAGAAGCAGCTGTGCAGAAGGCAGAGGAGAGGAGAGCAGTGGAAATCTATGGGCTGGTCCTTGGAACGGAAGAGCCACCACTGCTAGAGAAGCCCCACCCTAGCTCTGGGGATAAAAGGCAGGAGGTGGAGATGAATAAATATGACACACAGCTATTCATCTCCCGGACGGACGGACTCGTTAGCCTGCGGTGGGAGAGAAACTTTTGCCGGGGCTGCCGACACTCCTAATAAAGGAATCTCTGAGTTCACTTCAGAGGGTTTGTCGTGTTTGGGGAACTGAGTCAGAGCATCATCACAACTGTCATAAATACATGCCAGAAGTGCCTGGATTTTTTATCATAGTGTGACCGTAGGGATGCTAATGGCCAGGAAATGTGAAAAGGTCACTTTTAATAAGTCACTTTTTTCAGCGCCATTGTTACTTCAAATGGCCACTAGACAAATGGTTATAAATCAAGGACTATCTGTACAGGTAACTGGACTGCTTTTTGCTTTGTGGGATGTGTTAGCCCTACTGTATTAGGGAATCCGATCACGGCGGCTTGTTTAAAACAATCACTATTTTAAAAAAATCCTGCCATGGTGTGTCGTGTAAACACCAGACTCTGTCCCAGATTGCATGCTTGTTCTCAAGTTATGATTGGGAGCCAATCAATCTCCATCCAGAAACAGATTCCCCTAAGAGCCCTTGGTGCGAGCAAGGTGGTTTGCCTGCAGACGTTTAATTACCCAGCTAGGTAACACCATCAGCGCGAGGTCGGTGTGCCCTTTGCTCCCTGTTTTATACAGGAGCTGGCCCTTTTTCTACAACATGGTTGTTGCATTGTGACTGGAAGTAGGCTTTTGGTTCGTTTTCCAGAATCCCACCAAGTTCTGGCTCAGCTTCTGGATACCTTGTTGGTGATCGGGAAGAAACTTCAAGAGAACCCTGCAGTGCGAGGACATCTCGTAGACGTGGCTTGCAAGGTAATTAAAAATGGTCAGCCCTGTTAAGCCTGAATTCCCCAACGGGTGTTAAGGAAAACAAACTAAACAGAATGTGTAGCGTAGTCAGATAGGCAGACAGGTAAATGTGTGAGATAAGTTTGTATTTTAGTTAACACGCACTAAAAAACAGATACGCTTGTGCTATCAAAAATATAGTTTATTCCATTAGGAATTATAGCATAGTCAAAATCAACGGTCCATTAGTCGTGTATCATTTCAGTCAGTCCAGCCGAGGATACTCAATTTGCAAAGTCCGTGTTGAATAGCCAATGTCAGTTCACTTACAATAAATCAGTCCGTATTATCTCTTCTCTCCGTTGAGAAATCAACACTCCTTTCTCTCCTCCGTTCCAGTAAGGAAAAACGCAGTCATCAATCCATCCAGTAATTAGGGATCATTAAGCCAGAGAGAGAGAGCTGCAATTGACTTGCTTCTTTTATGGTGCTTTTACAACCACACCCTTAATTACATTCTTGTAGTTAAAGTTACACACACTTTAACCAACAAACCATGATAACTTATTTATTATTTTTACCCAAACCAGTTAGGGTAAACAATGTTATCCCTAACAAGCCTGTGAAAGAACTCTGGTTCTTTAAGTGATTTAATTGCATAGATCAGGAATATCCAACCTCGGCCACTTTTTTAAGACAGGTGGACCTCAGTGCCCAGAATCCCTTTAGCTGAAGGTGCTGGCTGGGGAATTCTGGGAGTTGAAATCCGCAAGGCTTAAAGTGGCCAAGGTTGGACACCCTCCTGACATCGAGAAAGCAGAAAAAATCACGGGGGGAATCTACTCTTCTATTTTGCTCCACAGCACCTGACCGATTCCTCGCACGGCGTAAGGAACAAATGCCTCCTCCTGATTGGCTGCCTGGGGACAGTGGAGAAAGCTGGCGGCTTGAAGGAAGTGGACCGCCAGTCTCCCAAAGACGTGCAGAAGATCATCGGGGATCACTTTAGCGACCAGGATCCACGAGTTAGAAGCGCGGCTATCAAAGCTATGGTAGGTCTCCTTGAGAAAAAAGGAAGATTTAGAATTCAGGATGGAAATAGAGCCAACATCCTGTCACATTTTCATAATTATTTTGCAAAAGCCTAAGTTCTTTGAATGGCTGTAGTAACAGTCTGGTGTATTTTTTTTCTCTCCTATAGTTGCAGCTCCATGAAAGGGGTTTAAAGTTGCAGCAAGCCATTTATAACCAGGTAAGGATTGTGTCCGATATCACTTTAGCAAAGGGTTCTAACATTTGATGAAGGCGAGAGAAATAGTAAGGGAATCTGATTTGGTTAGGTTTTGGTCTAGTGCTTAAGGCAACAGATTAGAAAGCAGGAGACTGTGAGTTCTAGTCTCGCCTTAGGCCATGAAAACCAATTGGTTGACTTTGGGCCAATCACCAGGAGACGGTGAGTTCTATTCTCACCTTAGGCATGAAAGCCAGCTGGGTGACTTTGGGCCAATCACCAGGAGACTGTGAGTTCTAGTCTCACCTTAGGCATGAAAGCCAGCTGGGTGACTTTGGGCCAATCACCAGGAGACTGGGAGTTCTAGTCTCACCTTAGGCATGAAAGCCAGCTGGGTGACTATGGGGCAATCACCAGGAGACTGTGAGTTCTAGTCCTGCCTTAGGCATGAAAGCCAGCTGGGTGACTTTGGGGCAATCACCAGGAGAAAGTGAGTTCTAGTCCTGCCTTAGGCATGAAAGCCACCTGGGTGACTTTGGGCCAATCACCAGGAGACGGTGAGTTCTAGTCCCACCTTAGCCATGAACACCAGCTGGGGGGGCTCCAGGCCAGTCCCACTCTCATTTCAAGTCACCTAACAGTTATTTTTGTCGGGAAAAATTCAAAGAGGAAGGAACGTTCACCACCTTGAGTTATATATGTCAAGAATAAAGGCAGGATATAAATCTAAGAAATAAAAAACAGAAGAGCCTTCAAAAATTGCAGCATTTGGACACATGTGCTGCTTCTGAGGGTTAGAGGTTTAAATAACATGAATTCAAGCTCACCGCTCTTCTAGTTTTACCAGCCTGCCTGCCTGCCCACTCTTATCGTCAGTTGAATGTACACTTGATTGTAGCCAAGGAACTTGTATGTACATGTTAGGGTTTGAGGGATTAACCCCTAGAAGAGTATTGCAGCAGTAGTCAAGCCAGGAAGCCAAAGGAGAGCGGAAGGGCCCGAGTATACACACACTGAACACAAACACTGTTTGTAGTTTAAATAGTTTTTAATCCAGTTAGAGTTTAAGAATTGTCATTCAGTCCATTAAGTCATTCACAGTATTTCCATCCAGTAAGACTCACTAGTATAGTCCAAGTTAAGAGTCCTTGCAATATCTTTATCAGCCGATAAAGATATCTTCTCCTCCTCCGGTTTCACTCTCCAGAGAAACAAACGATGGATATTCAGTAGAATTACACGCAGTAAATCAGCAAACAGTAGCAAACAATAACAGTTCAGTCACAGGCACTCACAGTCAGTAATCACAGTTAGTCACAGCAATACACAGTAAGTCGCAGCAGCACACAGTTACAGCTACAGCAGCACACAGTTACAGTAACAGTAAGCTTTCCAGCTTCTAATGCTTCCTTATATTGTAACTTCTAACCGCACCCTTAATCGGCTAATTGCCTGCTGCATTGTGCTTAAAGTGATAAGCACTTAAACCATGATATCTAAGTTTTATATATTTATTCACCCAAACCATATTTGGTATCAATGTTATACCTAACATACTCCCTTTTGGGTGAAATAAATATATAATACCTTACAATCTAATCCCATATTTTTCACAACTCTCCTGGTGCTTACTGGCACCTTGGGCTTTAGTAAAATTATCAGCTAAATTGTCCTCCGACATACAGTACTCTAGCTGAATCATCTTACTTCTTACAGATTGTCTCACGTTTAGGTATCTTAGATCTGTATGCTTGCTCCTTGTTTTTACTCCAATATTTGTGGCCATTTGAATTGCTGCCTGATTATCTTCATGTATAATTATAGGATAATCTACAGTTATACCTATATCAATTAACATTTGTTTATACATTATTAATTCTGTACATAACAATGATAAACAGGAGAATTCTGCCTCCATAGTAGACAAACTTATATGCTGTTGTCTTATTGACTTCCAGCCTATTAATGTCTTACCCAGCATTATGGCTGTTCCTGAAGTCGACTTTCTTGTGTCTCTTTCTGATGCAAAGCTAGCATCTGCATAAGCACTCAAAATTAAATCACCCTTTGGTTCTAAATACAATGAATAATTCATTGTCTTTTTAAGATATCTTAATATCCTCTTAGCTGCATTCCAGTGTCTTTCACATGGTGCAGAATTGAATCTAGCCAACTGATTCACGCAGTACGATATATCTGGTCTAGACCAATTACTAATATAACTCAAACTACCAATTAAAGATTGATAAATCACCTTATCAAACTCAGGGCTTTGTACATCAGTGTTGCTAAACTCCTGACTCATTGGAGTCTTAGCTGGCTTACAAAGCTCCATCTTGTAATCTTTTAGTAATTTGCTTATCTTATCTTCCTGAGATATCTTAAAACCTTTCCGTGTTTTCTTTATATTCAAACCGAGATACTTCTTTATCTCCCTAATTGCTTGATCTTTATTCTCTTTCCTAATGATGCTATTATTTTATTTGCTTCATCATTAGTTTCAGTTATCAATGCAATATCATCTGTGAATAGTAATAATAATGATACTTTCCCATTTGTCTCCCTCTTAAACAGACATGGATCGGCTAAACCAGCTTTAAATCCTATATTGTCTAGTTCCTTTACAATATACTGGTTCCATTCATAGCCTGATTGTTTAAGACCATAGAGGCTTTTCTTTAACAACCAACAATCATTATTATCCTTATTTTCACTTTTAATACCAACAGGTTTTTCATATAAATAATATGTTTTAATGGGGGTGCAAGTAAGCAGTTTCCACATCTAGATGGTTAACTATATAGTTTTTACTAGCTGCCCACACTAAAGCTGCCCTCAAGGTTGCTGCCTTAAGACTAGGTGCAAACACCTCATCATATTCATTAGCATTCTGCCTAAAACCTTGGGCTACTAACCTTGCCTTATGGATTAAATTACCATCTTTATCTGTTTTTACCTTAAAAATCCATTTGCAGCCAATGGATTTCTTTCCTACAGGTAATTTGGCATTTTCATACACCTTCATAACATTTAATGAATTCAGTTCCTTATTCATTGCTGCATACCATCTTTCTTTTTCTTTATTAGGATACTTTTTAATTTCTTCAACAGAATTAGGAACTTCATTAATCTGACACACTGTATTAGCCTGGTACCTATCAGGCGGTCTAGATCTACGTGTAGTTCTTCTGGGAATTACAGGGCTTACAGGAGGACTTTCTTGAACTACTACCTGTTCATCTTCCTCATCCTGTTCAGCTATTGAATCTGTTTCTTCCTTTATGGGCACTATTTCATCCTGTATTTGTCTCTTTACTTTATTTTTAAAGTTACAGGGATAACTAATGGGATTTCTATAGGATTCAATAATTACATCTTTATTGGCATCCTGTTCTAATTTTTCCCATCCTTCATGTTCTAGAAATTGGGCACTAGCACTACATAACACTTTAGATGTGCCTTTCTCCCAAAATCTATATGCCCTATGGTTTGCCTAATAACCAACGAAGAAAAATCTTTTAGCTCTATGTTGCCCTTTTTTCTGAGTTGTGCAGGAATATGCACCCATGCTGGTGCACCAAATGTGTGCAGGTAACTTAGGTCAGGTTTCCTGCCATGCCATCTGGTGAATGGTATTTCACCTGTTGTTGTATTAACAACGTTGTTCAATATGTTATTAGCACACATTGTAGCCTCCCCCACAAAGAATCAGGTAACCCAGAATCATTTAACATTGTTCTAACCATTGCCTGTAGTGTTTGGCCTCTTCTTTCAATAAAAGCGTTATGTTCTGGCCTGTATGGAGCAGACTTCTTATGTTCTATTCAGCTACCTTAAGTCTGTTCTGGAATTTGTTATTAATAAATTCCGTGCCATTATCTGTCACCAGGGTTATCAGTTGACGTTTAGACTTTCTTTCAGCAAACCTAAGCCAATTGAAAAAATGTTGATATGTTTCAGTTTTGCTTTTCATTAAATAGCAAAACCCATATCTAGAATAATGGTCCATAATGCTCAGTATATATCTAGCACCTCCCATACTGGGTTTCTTTGGACCTATTATGTCTGCAAATACTACTTCTAAAGGTTCTTTTGTTTTGAAACCATTTAGCCTATTTGCAGGCAATACTTTGCTCTTATCTTCACAGCAAACATTACAACGCAAATATTTATCACAAGGTTTTAACCTTATTCCTTCAGATAACTCAACTGTACGTTTTAGCATTTTAAAATTTACATGCCCTAAACGCCTATGCAATAAATGGATACATTCATCATGAGGCTTTATATTATTAAATACAGTTTGTGCCTCCCCTTTCTTACTATTATCTAAGACATATAATGTTCCATTTAAAGCTGCAGTTACCCTTTTTGTTATCTTTTTCAATTATGCAATTATTATCTTTAAAAGTAATTACATAACCTAATTTATCTAATACCCTTACTGAAAGCAAATTAAACTTTAGTTGCGGTACATACAACATTTTTATATCCTGGTTTATGTACGGACAACGTGCAAAACCTTGACCTTTCGCTTTCAGGTTCCAGCCATTGGCAAGTGATATATGTTGAGAACTTGTAGACATTTTTATAAATTTTGTCTTATCTCTTGTGATGCAGTGGGATGCGCCACTGTCAACCACCCATAAATTATTCTTCACATCAGAGTTGCTAAACGTGGCTAGTTCAAATGCTTTCTTTGGCTTTTTTACATTCTGGCTTTTTCTCTTTTTGCAGAACCTTGCCAATGTCCTCTGCCTCCACAATTAAAACACTTTTTAATTGTGTATGCCGTTGAAGATAAATTCTCTTCTTCCAGGTGCTTTACTTTGCTAATCTGGTTTCTTTCAAGCTTTGAAGATAATTTCTCTTCTTTCTTATCTTCTCTCAGCTCGTCACGCTCACGCCTTCTTCTGGCTTCTTCTAGTAGCCTGCCTGTAATCTCGGTTAATGAGAGGCTTTCTTTTGGCAATACCTCTAACGAAGTCACATAGTCATCATAGCTTTGATCTAATGAAGATAATATTATGTAGACTTGTTGCAGTTCATTAAATATAAGCTCTTTTTCTTGCAAATCTTGAAAAATGCTCTTCATACAGTTTAAATGAACTAACATATCTCCATTCCTCTGAAGATGCGTTCGAAAAAGCTTCCGTGTAAGATTTATATGTGCTCCTACACTGTCCCGAACATAAATCTTCCTGAGGTTCTCCCAGCAGTTGCAGCATTTTCTTCTCCACGAATATGGACAAGCTGCTGATCACAGAGAGTCAGTCCTATGATGCATAAAGCCTGCTCATTCTTCAGTTTAAAGTCTTGTAACTTTTCGTTATCATCATCATTAGCAGGATCCCAGCTACTCACATCTGGTGGGTTTGCTATAATGTCCCACAAACCTTCTCTGCGTAGAAGTAAGCTACATTTCATTGACCATGAAACATAGTTTGTTCCATCCAGCCTGGATATCATGGACAGTTGTGACAAATTTACTTGTGCCATTACTCTTCAGATATTTAGACTATTTTAAACTAATTAAAACAGTTTGTTTTTACAGTAATGTGCAACTCACACCAACTCTCTCTGCTATATCCTGGTTAGTTAGACTATGCTGCTGGGCCCATAACCAATGTTAGGGTTTGAGGGATTAACCCTAGAAGAGTATTGCAGCAGTAGTCAAGCCAGGAAGCCAAAGGAGAGCGGAAGGGCCCCAGAGTATACACACACTGAACACAAACACTGTTTGTAGTTTAAATAGTTTTTAATCCAGTTAGAGTTTAAGAATTGTCATTCAGTCCATTAAGTCATTCACAGTATTTCCATCCAGTAAGACTCACTAGTATAGTCCAAGTTAAGAGTCCTTGCAATATCTTTATCAGCCGATAAAGATATCTTCTCCTCCTCGGTTTCACTCTCCAGAGAAACAAACGCTGGATATTCAGTAGAATTACGCAGTAAATCAGCAAACAGTAGCAAACAATAACAGTTCAGTCACAGGCACTCACAGTCAGTAATCACAGTTAGTCACAGCAATACACAGTAAGTCGCAGCAGCACACAGTTACAGCTACAGCAGCACACAGTTACAGTAACAGTAAGCTTTCCAGCTTCTAATGCTTCCTTATATTGTAACTTCTAACCGCACCCTTAATCGGCTAATTGCCTGCTGCATTGTGCTTAAAGTGATAAGCACTTAAACCATGATATCTAAGTTTTATATATTTATTCACCCAAACCATATTTGGTATCAATGTTATACCTAACAGTACACAAAGAAAAGAAAGGCTTGTGTAGGGAGGAGTCCTGCATTCTTGGTCCAAATTTCCTCCTTAGACTTCCCTTTGCATGCATCAGATCTTTTCTTTGCACACTTTTAAAAACTCAAAAATACCCAGTATATTTTTTAAAGCTGTTTTATTTTGAGGAGGGGAGGAAGGGATAAATAGCTATTTTTCATTGCAATATTTCTGGCTGGGATGTATTTCATGGAATAGAATGGAACAGAATTCTTTTATTGGCCAAGTGTGATTGGACACACAAGGAATTTATCTCAGTGCAAATGCTCTCAGTGTACATAAAAGAAAAGATACATTCATCAAGAGTCAAGAATCATAAGGTACAAACACTTAATGATAGTCATAGGATACAATAAGTAATCAAATCATACTAGGAAACACTCAATATAAATCATAAGGATACTAGTGACAAAGTTACAGTCATACAGTCACAAGTGGGAGGGGATGGGTGATAAGGCATAATGAGAAGATTAATAGTAATAATAGTGCAGACTTTGTAAATAGTTGGACAGTGCTGAGGGAATTATTTGTTTAGCAGAGGGATGGCGTTTGGGGGGAAAAACTGTCCTTGTATCTAGTTGTTCTGGTATGCAGGGCTCTTATGCATGACCCTCTTGAAGTTTTAGAAAAGGGGAGGGGGGAGAAAGAAAGAAAAAGAAAGGAAGGAAGGAAAGAAAGAAGAAAGAAAGAAAGAAGAGAAGAAAGAAAGAAAGAAAGAAAGAAAGAAAGAAAGAAAGAAAGAAAGAAAGAAAGAAAGAAAGAAAGAAAGAAAGAAAGAAAGAAAGAAAGAAAGAAAGAAAGAAAGAAAGAAAGAAAGAAAGAAAGAACTAACTCTGAATTCACCCAAGCTTCTCCAGTCTTTAATAAGAGGCTTTGTAAATAGTTGGACAGTGTTGAGGGAATTATTTGTTTAGCAGAGGGATGGTGTTTGGGAAAAACTCCCCTTGTGTCTAGTTGTTCTGGTGTGCAGGGCTCTACAGCCTCGTTTTGAGGGAAGGAGTTGAAGCAGTTTATGTCCAGGATGTGAGGGGTCTGTAGATATTTCCACAGCCCTCTTTTTGACTCAAGCAGTATACAGGTCCTCCATGGAAGGCAGGTTGGTAGCCATTGTTTTTTCTGCAGTCCTACTTCTCCTCTGGAGTCTGTGTCCATCCTGTTGGGTTGCAGAACCAAACCACACAGTTGTAGAGGTGCAGATGACAGACTCCATCATTCCTCTGTAGAACTGGATCAGCAGCTCCTTGGGCAGCTTGAGCTTCCTGAGTTGGTGCAGAAAGAATATTCTTTGTTGTGGTTTTCTGATGACGTTTTTGATGTTAGGTGTCCATTTTAGGTCTTGTGATATAGTAGAACCTAGAAATTTGAAGTTCTCTACTGTTGATGCTGTGTTGTCCAGTATTGTAAGAGGTGATACTACGGGAGGGTTTCTCCTAAAATCTGCCATTATCATTGTGGAAAACACTCTAAAATTAATATCTAATATAAGATGGAGTTGTAAGTCGAGGACTACTAGTTGTAAGTCGAGGCTGTTAAGTAAATCTGGTTTCCTCATTGAGCTTGCTTGTCAGAAGATCGCAAAAGAGGATCATGTGACCCCTGGACACTGCAACCGTCATAAATATGAGTTGAATGTCAATCATGCGAGCGTGGGGATACTGCAATGGTCATAAGTGTGAAAAATGGTCACTATTTTCAGTGACATCATAGCTTTGAACGGTCCCCAAACAAACTCATGGTGAAATGGCTGTCAGATAACAGATAATCAGAGTTGGAAGGGACCTTGTAGGTCATCTAGTCCAACCCCCCCCACCCAAGCGGGAGACCCTACACCATTTCTGACAGATGGGAGTCCAATCGCTTCTTGAAAGTCTCAAGTGATGAAGCTCCCACAACTTCTGAGGGCAATTTCTGTTCCATGGGTTGATTGTTCTCTCACTGTCAGAAAGTTTCTCCTTATTTCCAGGTTGAATCTCTCCTTGATCAGTTTCCATCCATTATTCCTTGTCTGGACTACAGGTGCTTTAGAAAATAGATCGACCTCTTCCTCCCTGTGGCAGCCCCTCAAATATTGGAAGACCGCTATCATGTCTCCCCTGGTCCTTCTCTTCACTAGACTAGCCAGGCCCAGTTCCTGCAACCATCCATCATACGTTTTAGTCTCCAGTCCTCTAATCCTCCTGGTTGCTCTTCTCTGCACTTTTTCTAGAGGCTCAACACAAAAAGAAACTATAGATCAACCCACCAAAAACCTAACTATAAAAGACAGATCAGAAATAAAAGTTAAAATAAGCAGAAGACAGTAAGAGAGCACCTGATAACTAATAACCTCCACTAATAATCTCCTGGGAATCTTCCGTTACAGGCTTGCAAACTCTTAATGGATGATTACGAACAGGTCCGGAGCGTCGCAGTGCAGCTCACCTGGGTCCTTAGCCAGCTTTACGCAGAAAGGTACGTGCAAGGTATAAGGTAGTTCAGAAGGCACGAGAGCCTGTAAGTAACAACTCATAAAACATTTTGTGCACACGTTTTATAGTTGTCAACAGAAAGAAGGTGGGGGGGAGTTTCAAAGAGCAGGCAGCAGTGTGGAATCGAAAGTACATTCCATTCATATTTTCTTCAAAGACTGATTGGATGACTGAAGCTTCGTCTGCAAAAAAAATCTAATTGGAGAGCATGATTGATGACTCTTGGCTATGGACGTTTTTTTTTGTTTTTTGTTGTTTTTTGTTTTCGTTGAATGATACACCCAGAGGGTGGGGTGGGGAAAACAGGACCAAGGGTGACAGCGAATTTACGTATCTCAGAGTCGGCTATGCCCAGGCTAATGCCGGCATGTTAACTTCTAATAAATCCTTTGCAGTTTTGGGAGTGTGGCTCAAAGCTCATGATTTAATTGGAGTAACCGCCTGACAGATAGCCGACTTTGAGATATGTAATTCCGTAATCCTGCCTATAAGCAGGATTTGGAGAAGCCATTTTGGGAGGGGAATTCTGGGAGTTTGAAGTCCAGACATCTTGTAGGTGCTTTTTCAAGGGGCAACTGGACTTTTGGGTTTTTCTTTGAAGACGTCTATGGAAATTCTGTCATCCAGGTCATGGTTGTCCCAAAGGTGCTTTTTTTCCCCCAAGAAGTAACTGGACTTTCTTTGTATTTCCTTGAAGACATTTCACTTCTCATCCAAGGAGCTTCTTCAGCTCAGACTGGATGGTGAGGAAGGGAATGATTTATACTCCTTTGCAGACAGCTGGTCATTTGCATCCTTTTCAGAGTGTCGTTGAGGCCACTTGGAGGTTTATCTGTATCCTCAGGGTCACCTGAATAGTAGGGTCACCTCAATGGTGAAAAGGACCAGGGGCAGAAAACATCCTGCAGCCAAGAAGGCTCTACATCCATTTGCACTATTCAGGTGAACCTCCAAGTGGCCTCATTGACTCCCTAAAATAATGCAAATGACCAGCTGTCTGCAAGGAGTATCAATCCTTCCATTCCCCACCATCTAATCAGAGCTGAAGAATCTTCTTAGATGAGAAGCGAAACATCTTCAGAGAAAAACCAAGAAAGTCCAGTTGTCTCCCATAAAGACCTGGAGGACTGAGAATCTCCACAGACAGACGTTGTCATGCCCCTGTTGGAGTCTGACTCCGAGGGAGAGGAGGAACAGCCGACAGGGAGTGGGAGTGTGGCTCCGGAGGTTGTGGAGGAAACTGGGAAAGGACACAGGCCAGCTGGGCAGTCAGAGGAAGACCCAGGCCCATCCCCTCTTCATCCTAGGGCACGCAGGGAGGAACGGAGAAGGGAGAAACGTGAGTGGCATAGTCTGCGGGGGAGGAAGGGGCCCTGATCCCCTTCATGGGCTGCAGCTGTGAGGACTGTTTAAAAGAACAAACTGCGCATGGCCCAGTGCTGGAAGCAACCTGTATATTATTCTTGTGGAGCTTATCTGTGTTTTGGCTTCCTCCCAACTGTGGTGGCTGCTTATCTGGTAGAAGTCTGCAATTAATCATCCTCGCCTGCCGTAGTAATTCCTTCAGTGTGGTCTCCCTCCCTCTCTCCTGCTCTCCCTTTCTCTCCCTCCCTTTCTCTCTCCTTCCCACCCTCCCTCTCTCTCTCCATCCTTCCTTCTCTCTCTCTCTCTCTTTCTCTCTCTAGCATTGTCCCCATCCCATCTTCCAATGAAGAAATCCGGCTGGTGGACGATGCTTTTGGGAAGATCTGTCACATGGTCAGCGACGGCTCCTGGGTTGTGAGAGTCCAGGCTGCGAAGCTGTTGGTAAGAAGGTTTCTCCTCCTTTTTCCGTTGCCATGGTGATCATCCCTAAACTGCCAGCTGGTCCATGAAACCCAAGATGCTTAATTGTTCTCTCTCTCTCTTTATGTTCGATCTGCCTTTGTGCTGAGCCTCAGAAAGCCTCACCCTGAAGCTCAAAAGAAGTGAAGGGAAGCCAGGGAGGAAGTGGGGGGTCGAAAAAAAAAAAAAAGGTTCCATTGTGGAGTCTCTTTTATTTATACGGGGCAAAAAGATTGTTTGCCACACTGCAACATGGTGATTCGACCAGAAGAACAAAACAGAATAAAGAGAGCTAGAAGGGACCTTGGGAGGTCTTCCAGTCCAACCCCCTGCGTAGGCAGGAAACCCTATACCCATGATGGCGAACCTATGGCACGCATGCCACAAGTGGCATGCAGAGCGCCATTTGTGCTGGCATGCAAGCTGCAGGCAAACCTACCCCACCGTGCATGCGCGCCCCTCAACAGCTGATATTTTTTTTCCGGTTGGTTCGAGGCCTTTTTCGGCACCCCAGAGGCTTGGAAAAAGCCTCTGCAAGGCTTTTCAGGACGAATAATAGGCCCGTTTCGTCACTTCCTGTAATACCGGAAAGTGACAAAACAGGCCTAAAATTTGTCCTGAAAAGCCTCTGCGAGGCCAAAAAGGCCTCAAACCAGCTGAAAAATCAGCTGTGAGGCGCAGTGCAGGTAAGGGGTGGCGGGGGGGGATTGTGCACGCATGCGCAGGGGGCATGGGGTGGGGGCGTGCGCATTGTATTCTCCTTAGTTCTAGGTTGCTTCTCTCCTTGATTAATATCCATGCGTTGCTTCTTGTTCTGCCTTCTGGTGCTTTGGAGAATAGCTTGACTCCTTCCTCTTCTTTGGGGAAGCCCCTCAAATATTGGAAGACTGTTCTCATGTCTCCCCTAGTCCTTCTTTTCATCAGACTAGACCTACCCAGTTCCAGCAACCCTTCTTCATATGTTTTAGCCTCCAGTCGCCTAATCCTCTTGGTTCTTCTTCTCTTGTTTTTTAAACCTTTTTGCCCACTTTTTGAATGTCTAAAATAAGAGAGTGGGTTATCCTACAGAAGGTCTCTCTGAACTTGGCAACTTTAAGGCTTACCGTAAACAAAGAACAGTGCTTCAACTCCCAGAATTCCCCCGGGGATTCCGGGAGTTGAAAGCCATAAATCTGAAAGCCACCCAATTTGGAGACCTCTGTTTTGAAGCACAAAATTGTCCTCACTCCCTTCAAAATGACTTGACGCTCTCAACCCCACCTATCCGACGGGACTTTAATAACTGTCTTAACTTTCCTTGTGCTTGGGATGAAAATGACATTCTGATGAACGCTCTTCCTTCCCCGCCTGTTTTCCAGGGATCTATGCAGCAAGTTAGTTCTCATTTTTTAGAGCAGACCTTGGACAAGAAGCTGATGTCGGATTTGAGGGTACGGTATTCTGTTTTGTTTTGTGCTGGGGCTTATATACCTGTACATCCAACTCCTGGGACTGGAGGTTGCACAGTTGATTCTTTGGAATGCTTTCTGCTTTTATTTTATTACTGTATCCCACCCCTACTCAATCTCTCCTCTCCCCTCCACTCTACTCTACTCTACTCTACTCTACTCTACCCTATACCTGCTCTATTCCCTACTCTATCCAACTCTACTCTACTCTACTCTACTCT